>NW_009199902.1:0-11163 GCF_000690835.1 Fulmarus glacialis | reverse complement strand
GGTTCAGTGGTCTTTCTTTTATCCTGCTTACCAAAAAAAGGCAGATTTATATGCAGGCTAATGAGAACTGACATTTCTTACACTATCTGCTACAGTTACAGTACAGATTTAATCCATTGCAGGTGTTATATCATTACAAAATAAGCCAAAGGCATATGAGCACTGAGGAAAAACTTAACAGTTATATTCATAGAAAAAGATGCTTCACTTTATGAAGCGTTGCACCTTTTCAGTCATAAAGTCTTTACAGCAGGGAAGAAATTTGTCATAAAATCTGTACTGCCAACCTGTAATGAGACAGTCTCTTTTTCCCCCCCTAGTAACTTCAAACAGTTACTGAAATCAGAAAGCAGTGATGTGATATTTCTTGATTTCACTAAAAATGTCTGAATTTTGATTATGTTTTATTCATCTCAAACAGTTGTTTTAAATTAAATGGAAATTTGTTTTCAGATGTAACACTGCTATTGTGATGAGTGTCTTGATTTATGACAAGAAACATTTCATGTCACAGCAACTTGAGACACACCAGATTGTGTTATGTCAGTGTCTTTAGTGGTCTTAAAGAGCTGTTGTATAGAAAAAACTAAATGTGGGGGCAATTTCTAGTATTTGTACAGAAAACATTACTGTTATAATCAGAGTTTTATATGTGTTAGAAAACTGGGCTGAACCCTTAGTTTGAAAAGTTTACTTTTAATTTAATTGGAAAAAAATACAGTTTTTAAAAAAGGTGTCCTGAAATGATTTTAATTATTACTTGTTTATAGAGGATTTATGTAAACTGTTCAGTTCTCTTTGCTCTCCTGTAAGTAAACAGGAAGGGAGTCAAATTGTGGAGGATTGAGGCTATAATCTGAGCCTATGCTGTTGCTGAGGAACTGATGTGAGAATAAAGAGAATAAAGGGAGCTAAGAGATTAACAGAAACAACTTCTGTTAAAGAGGAAGTTAGAGACAAAAGGCTCACACAAAACTATTTTAAGCCAAGGGCAGATGACACAAGATTCAGAATTTAATGAGCCTTAAATACCATAGAATGTGCCAGATGTACAGTTATAGCATAAAGTATCTGCACAGATGCATACCTTCCCAAAACATTTTTTAAAGGCCGCTCAAAGCTCACACACCCATAAATTCAGTCATAAGTTGCTCAGAAATAATGCCCAAACCATTTCAGGTGGTTGCCGTCATCTATTCCAGGTTAGATTTCATTTTAACTGTGAAAGTTTGAAGCTCAGTTTTCCTAACACCACAGATCACTGCCACAGAAGCATCATTTTGCATCCTCTCACTGCTCACTTGCATGATACAGGTGGGTGTAACTTGTTAAGCGGCACCCAGCAGTAAGCTGAGTCCCTGTGCACTGTGCAAACATGCATCTCCATGGTGTGTCTTGGAAATTTGCTTTCCAGTCTGCAACTGCTTCTTGCCAGTGCTCGCTTTCTTTGCTCTTCCTAACTTGCTTGCTTCCTATACAGAGATTTTGATCAATCACAGTTCACACTGATGTGTTATTTTGGTTTCTATGTATGTGCTAGGGCTGCATTCAGATCTCCTCCAAGTAACAGTTATATGCCAATTTTGTGCTTAAGTGCAAGAGAGTTGACACGTGATTTAGACTGCTTACTCTCAGGTTTGGTAGACCTTGCGTGCTGGTGCAGATCATGGAGAGAGATAGGTACTATATTCAGATCATTTTTTGGAATGCAATCATACCCTATTACATCAGTTAACTGAGTTTTTTTTAAATTCATGTTGTGTAGAAGACGCCAATATCCATCCTGTTTCTGATAGCAGTAGTCCAAATAATGCTTATTGCTATTTTAGATAATCTGAAAATACTGGCTTTGAGGTATACCATGTATAAGTGTACAAAATTATTTTTAGCAACAATAATTTTTCAAAGAATGTTATTTCAGTGGGATGAAATTATCTGCTTGTCACTACAGGTTGAGCTTGACAAGCCATTTCAGCTGCAATGAGAAAGAAAATAAAATTCAGAAATACTGAAAGTGTTTCTTGCAGTATTTTTAAAACATTCGGATTTTAAAATTCAAAATCACTTTTTCAATTCAAAATTGATCCAATTTACAGAATAGGTGTAGGAAAATGGAAACAAAAAGCCATTTCACTTCAGGGCAAATAAAAGATTTCTGATAATCAGAATTTATTTTCCATTTTGTGATTCAACCACTAAACCAAAATGTACATCATCTGCTCAGCTTTTCTATGCTTCTACTTTTTACATTTTGGCTTGCAGTAATACCCTAACCTGACCTAGTCTGAAATATATATTGTAACCAAATAAAATGATTGCATACCTTTTTGACAGAACATCAATAACAGTAATAGTTAGGGTTCTGCTTTTACTAGCTGTAGACTAAGGGGTTCCTAATTACATCACGCTATTTTACAAAAATATCTTATGGGACAGACTGGCTCAGTGTTGCTGGAGACAGCATGCTCTGTGGTGTTCCTACTTACGCTGCAAAAAGGAGCCGTGAACGCTCCCTCAGAGACATATGGCGGCATGTGCATGGCAGGAGCCATGGGGCCTGAGAAGGCCCAGTGCCAGCTGGCCATGCCCTGCTGGAGTAATGGACCACTGCTGGTCATCCTGGCTTGCCCTCACCCTTGCACTAGATCTGTATCTTGTGTTTTTCTTTTACATGTGCAGCAGGGAGAAAATACCTGCCATACCGTCTCTCTCTTTGCTACATTCATCTTAGAGAGTGAGCAGAGTATAGCCTCTGTATATAAGCTATTTATAATGGAAATAATGTTGGTGGTTTTTTTTGTTGTTGTTGTTGTGGACTATATGATAATTTTTCATATTGTACTTCAGGAGTGGAATAGAAGCTCATTAGTAAATTCAGAAGAATATATATTTCAGGACCCAAAATGAGAAGGAGTCATTACAAACATGTAGAAATCTATTTTGGGGGAAGGTATAGCTTATGGGATATATTTTAAATACCATATAAATGCAGTGGTCTTCCACACGGGTCTCAGTTCATGTTTCAGACCCTAACAAAAAACATGTGCAGGTATGGAGATGAAGGGGGACAAAAAGTAATGATGAGGTCAAAGGGTGGATCATTTTATGCTCTAAATACGTATTGCCAGCTCTACATACATCAAGAATAGTGGAAAACATCGAGTGTAACTTAAATATGTAGGAAGAACAAACCTGGAACATACTGGACAGAATTGAGGAAAAGAGAAATGAGAAGTCCTTCACTTGCTTGCTTTAAAATGGGGAGCATATAGGTTTCTCTACTATTTGTTTTTTTTTCTCCCATCTTTTACTCAATATACATACAAAATTTTTTCTTTTACACAGACCTTTCTTCTCTCCCTTTTAAAAACCCATATTCTTAAATAGAAAGCTAGTTTTGCATGTCTGCACTTTGCCATTGTTTTGTGGGGTCTTGTTTTTCTGTAGTAGTAGCCAGATGGAAGATGCCTGACTTCTGCTTTAGACTAATACAAATGAGATGTTACCTGTCGTGGTTTAACCCGTCAGGCAGCTAAACACCATGCAGCCATTCGCTCTGTCCTCCCCGGTGGAATGGGGAAGAGAATTGGAAAAAAGGTAAAACTCGTGGGCTGAGATAAAGACAATTTAATAGGACAGAAAAGGAAGGGGAAATAATAGTAATGATAAAAGCATACACAAAACAAATGATGCCCACTGCAATTGCTCACCACCTGCTGACCGATGCCCAGCCAGTTCCTGGGCAGCGGCCGCCCCCTCTCAGCCAACTCCTCCCAGTGTGGAATATCCCTTTGGCCAGTTTGGGTCAGCTGTCCTGGCTGTGTCAGGGCAGGGCAGTATGAGAAGCTGAGAAGTCCTTGACTCTGTGTAAGCACTGCTCAGCAACAACTAAAACATCACTGTGTTATCAACATTATTCTCATCCTAAACCCAAAGCATGGTACTACACCAGCTACTAGGACGAAAATTAATTCTATCCCAGCCAAAACCAGGACACTACCAAATGACAAAATTCTGGAAATGGGAAAAAAAGACAACTCACAATCTCTCCTTAAGTTGTGCAGTTATGCAAACAAAGATTCTCCACAAATATATGAGTTATGGGTAGGGTTTGAATTTTTACTGGAACTTTTTTGGCTTTTCTTACCTTACATCAAAATCTCATATTAACTAACAACTACGAATCTATGTAGAATTAGATGTGTAAATGTTAGGTGTATAGATAGACGAGAAGAATTATCTAGGGAATATGGAATTTTTCATATAATCTCGTGTACATCTCATATTTAACTCTTCTGCCACCCATTCCGAACTAGATACCATCTAAGAGGGCAGTTTTGCCCTCTCCTTCTGTCCTACAATAGGACCCTGAAATTCTGTATATTTGTTCAAAGGGATATCAGCTGAGGTTGAGGAAAGGGAAAGCAGGTGCCCTAACTTTTTTAGTGTTTGATAACTGTAATGCAGTTATCAGCAGTTATGCTGATAGCAACTAATTAGTTACCTATTTTTGAGATTAGGTGAGGTGTATTATTCATCTGCAATGGATACAGGCCATAGAGGAATGGAGAGAGCTGACTAAAGCTACACAATGATTCTATGATACAATAAAGATTAAATTTTCAAGGACTTTGTTTCCAGTTCTGTGAGAAACTTGAGCACACTCTAAACTTTAAGTATTTACTTATGTCCTTGCCTGTTCAGTAGGCCATGAAATCCTGTACCTGTGGGCAGTATGTATCTGATCATACTCAGTGTCTGTGCTAAAAAAAAAAAAATTAAAAAAAATCACTTCTAAAAGAAGGCCAAGGTAAAATCTTCAGAATTGTTGTTGTACTAGATGTATTTGAAACAAATCGCCTTTGACATTGCTTCGTTTTTTGACCTTGATAGAATTTTTGCTTACAACTCAAAAATAGGTGCACTGTGAAATACATTTTTGTCTTTATCTCAGAGTATCTCTCTGTGGACTTACCTGATTTCAGCTTAAAGTCCTGATCTGAATAGATTGTAACACAAATAAATGCAATTCAATTAAAAAGAAGTTGATCTTCAGTAATAAATTAGCATCTTGTCTTGGTATTAGTGGCACATAAGTTATTACATAATGTTTATTGGGAGAAAATTAAAATAACTTCCGTACCACATAGCTAAATGGTTTCCAGCTATGTGTTTCTGCACATGACTGGGTTATTGCTCCAAATTTTTTTAGCAGGTAAAATAGAAAACCAGATTATGAAATTAATTGAATTGAAACTGACTAAAGAAACAGAATATATATTTTTAATCTCTAAAATACCAAAAATACATTATTTTTATTAGTAAGTCTGTTTGTGTTGTTCCAAGAAGTGAATTGAAATTGGAATGCTTAGTTCTGTCACGGTATACCCTGAGATTTTCAAGGCAATTCTCCATTGGCTTCCTGATATTTGTTTAGTGATATTACCATGCGCTTGAGAAGAGTGACAAACACAAGAGGGATTTTAATATTTGTATGACTTAGGCTTACTATGTGGTGTTTATCTTTTGATCTTAAGCTCAAGATGCTGAAAAAAATGTCTCTTGCTGTTGTGATTTGAAGCCCTGCCAGAGCTCAGGCATTGGCGGTAGGATATTACCTTGGCTACTTCCAAATGGCTATTGACGTTAGTCCATTGCCAAATACAAATAAAAACTTCCTTACAGATAAAAACAGATCAGGCAATATGAACAAGAATGCAGATAACGCATCACCAGGTGAAAATATTAATAAAAAATTAGGCAGGCTGAGTTACTATCCTCAGTTGAGTTATTTATTCTCTATTTGTTTTGCAGACAATTTGTCATTTGTTACTGCAGGCAGATACAGGAGGAGTTGACCAAAGTGTGCATGTGGTGATACTATTGAGAGGTACTTTGTACCTTACCCGGTAAAATATGTGTTTAATTATATATAACTGGCCAGATTCTCAGCTCAGTTTAAATCAGTATGACTTCATAATCTTTAGTAGTCTAAGTAGCCAATCAAGTCTCTTAGCTGTTGTTGTAGCTTCCTCTTCAGTATGTGATAAATTGTGTATCAGAAGGTCACATTTTGATATACAGGGTTTTTTTTTTTTCCTTACAAAATTCAAATACCTTCCATAAGTGTAGCCTTAAAAGTGGTACTCTTCTAACAGTCATCTTCTCTGTGTCATTACAATTTGATTAAAAAATAACTGGGGTAACTGTATCTGCATCTGCGAAGAACTAGTTCAAATCCTTTTGTGGAATTTATTTAAGTATAGTATAACTTTGTATTTGAGGGGCCTGTGTACGCTTGGAGACTGCTCACAGTCTTCTGATGAGCTTCTACGGTAATCTTGGTCATTCAATATTGCATTTATGAATTAGTTTTAATATGCTTTCACTTATAATGTGTGAGAGAGGATTAGGCTAATTCTGTCAAAAATATATGTAATAAACCTGGGGAAAAAAATAAACATAAAATATTGCATCACATTGTCTCATGTCTATTTTGAGAGGTGAGAACCTTACCTTGATGAGCATGGTGTTAATGGACATATGAAATCCTTTCTAGTTAAAATGTCAGAAGACCTTTAGGTCTGCCAGTGAAGCTAGCTTGCATAAGGTCCAGTTGTATCCTGTTCCTAAAGCTAACTGAAATTCTTCAAAATGGTGAAGTAAACATGGACTTTTAGAAATTTTGTAAAAACTCACTGAAATATAATTTGGAATGCATTTCCTCACTTTGCTGTAAGAGTGTAAAGCTTTATGAAGATTTATAATCATAAAATCATAATCAGTGTTCTTGAAAATTCACACAGACCTTCTGTATGATGATATTATCCTGTTCTAAATTACTTTCTCTGATAACTTATCCTTTATTTCAGTTCAAAGAGAACTAAATTACAATGAATATCATCTGTCTACCGTAAAGTGTAGAATTTTTATGCCCCCAAGCAATAGAATCCTGAATGTTGAATTCCACCAGTGCCCAGAAGCAGAATTTCTGATTTACTGATGGTACATCAATAGTACCAATTCTTTAGTGTGAGATACAGAAGGCTGTTAAACTTGGCTTGTATTTTTTTAACAGTGTGCTAAACCTATAGTCATGTACAGATTATAAATGTTACATCTTTTTATTAGTTAACGCAGTAAAAATGCCCAAATACCAGTTTTTTCAAAAACTCTGGGGCCTGATTGCTCATAGCCTATACCTAGTTTGATTGTTTGATGCATGAGCATTGAACTGGATGGGAAGGCTGTTAAACTTGGCTTGTATTTTTTTAACAGTGTGCTAAACCTATAGTCATGTACAGATTATAAATGTTACATCTTTTTATTAGTTAACGCAGTAAAAATGCCCAAATACCAGTTTTTTCAAAAACTCTGGGGCCTGATTGCTCATAGCCTATACCTAGTTTGATTGTTTGATGCATGAGCATTGAACTGGATGGCCTTAGGAGCAAAGTCACCAGCTTTCCTCTTTCCTTTTCCCTGTGTGCTTCCCTCCTGAGGCCTGATTTTTTGACCCAGCATGGCAAAGGGTTTTCTGTTTCTGGGAACCTGCAAATATTTTCACCAGTCTAGAAATAGTCAGAAACATCTACTTCTTTTGATTGTCCATGACTTTAACTAGATGTGAGGGTGCTCAGATCTTCTTATAAACAAACCTTGGGTTTTGTATATCAGATTTAATTTAACTGGGGCTATGGGTTGCTGTATTGCTGAAAAAGCAACGTTTTTTAAAACACTGATGCTAGCAGCAGCAGCAACATTTAAATAAATGCAGTCAGACATGATCATTGTTAACTTGCCTGTTTTGCTGTTGGTCTTAGAAGAGCATTCTGTATGAAAACTCAGTCTTTACTACTAAAACATGAATTTTTTTATGGTGAGAAGCCAAAGTATCTATAAAAACCTTTCATATTAATCAAACTGTGATATGGTCTTTGAATTCTGCATTTTAATATTCATATTAAAAGTTATTATTGCTTGTCACACTATAATAGACCAAATAAACTTCATGAGTATGGGCTGTATTATCTGTTTTAAAAATGAACCTGGAAAGTCTGTTATCTAGATGTGCAAGTAATCCTTTTGTGACAGAAACTGTTATTTAAGATCGCCCGAGGAAAAAACATCAGAGATTGTTTTTACTCGCACTTCATCCTTCCTGGCTTTGTATACCTCTGCTGTGTCTTTCTTACCCTTCTTTTCCACGGTTTCAAGAGGTCGTCGTTATTTGCAAATTTAGTTAGAATAGACTCTCTGATCTTAGATCCATATACCACTGGACAAGTTGTAAATGACCTAACTGAGTAACTATGCGGTAAGAAAAAAGTCTGGAACTATACAAGTAGTTGTGTTTAGTACTCTGTTGGCATACTGCCTATTGACTTGCGCTACAAGCAGCTTGCCAGGAGCTGAAGGTGCTGATCCTTTACTAATTTTTAGAAAATTTTTCATACAGCTCATTTCAAATTATTAGTGAAACAAGAAAAATTGGTAAGAATTAAATAAGTCATGAGAAATTGTGTAACATAAACAAAGTTAGAAAACATTAAAATTCTTGAAAGAGAAGAAAAATGTTTTCCTTTGATTTACTACAGAAGCATGAACAGATGTGGTCGTCCTAATGGCCTTCTGTAGAACATAAAAACTAAAATGCCTTTTGTTCTGACAGTTTTTAAAGTATTGTGAACTGTGGTTGGGGATACCAAGAAGTAGATGAAAGAAGAACTTCAGATAGAGGTGGTTTAGAGAGCAGTTCCAATACAACTGTGTACGATCTTACATTATTTATTATAAAACTTCACTGAATTGATTTGGTCGACAGCCAGCTGAATATGAGCCAGCAGTGTGCCCAGGTGGCCAAGAAGGCCAACAGCATCCTGGCTTGTATCAGTAATACTTTGGCCAGCAGGACTAGGGAAGTGATTGTCCCCCTGTACTTGGCACTGGTGAGGCCGTGCCTCGAACACTGTGTTCGTTTTTGGGCCCCTCACTACAAGAAGGACACTGAGGTGCTGGAGCGTGTCTAGAGAAGGGCAACGAAGGTGGTGAAGGGTCTAGAGAACAAGTCTTATGAGGAGCGGCTGAGGGAACTGAGACTGTTTAGCCTGGAGGAGGCTGAGCTGACGGGAGACCTCATCGCGCTCTACAACTACCTGAAAGGAGGTTGTAGCGAGGTGGGGGTTGGCCTCTTCTCCCAAGTTACAAGTGATAGGATGAGAGCAAATGGCTCAAGTTGCGCCGGGGAGGTTTAGATTGGCTATGAGGAAAAATTTCTTCACCAAAAGGGTTGTCAAGCGTTGGAACAGGCTGCCCAGGGAAGTGGTGGAGTCACCATCCCTGGAGGTATTTAAAAGACGTCTAGATGTGGTGTTTAGGGACATGGTTTAGTGGTGGACTTGACAGTGCTAGGTTAATGGTTGGACTTGATGATCTTAAAGGTCTTTTCCAACCTAAATGATTCTATGATTCTGTAAGAAACAAGTCTAAGGAAATGCTTTTTACACTAGTTTCTCTGAAACATTTCCTGAATGCTCTACCTGGTTCCCCTTTGTAGAAATGACACCTTAAGATTTTGGAAACCAAAACCATTTTTTCAGATTATTCAGTAATTTAAACACAGCTTTCTCAGACACCTGACTATGTGGACACTCTGGGTTTATAGTTTGTCTTTTCAAGGGCATCTGATAGGGACAATGTGTTACTTACATTTTGTGTTTCTCTCTCTTGTGTTTCATTTTGTCTTAGGCTCCCCAAATAAAGTGTCATTTGTGTGCAGACTGTGCAGCAGAAGTTAATTACTGTTCGCTTTGGGAGTTTAAAATACGTGCAGATGTAGACAATAGCTGTACACACCTTGATAAGGATTTAAATCCCTAGGAATCCTTATCGCTCTAGAGAGTTCCCTGGACTTTGGTGGCAAAATCCTCAGAGGATTTTTCTCAGTTTCTGTTTCTGGCAGGCAGTTTGTGTCCAAAGTATGGAAGCTCTATCTCCCAGCTCCGTCTTTTCACTAAGCCTGCTTTGACCATGAATTAAATCTTCCTATCCCTTCTCCCCGCCTATCATCTCATTACCAACAGCTTGCCCTGACCATTAAGTCACTGACCTAACAATCTCTATTGCTTTAAAGGCCACCATCAAGTCTGTCTGAAGATGTCTTTCTTCTGAACTAAAAAAATTTTCCACTGCCTGAACCCTGAAGTGCCAAAGGATAGCAACTCAACCAGCTCTGTTACTTTTGCTGCCTTTTAAAGGAAACAAAAAATTGTGGGTGTGTGGTAATACTTTTCTTATATACCTTACCTTATAAATTTCCTGAGAGCTATTATGATGTGCATCTGCTGTTTTCTTTATTCTAGTTTTTGTTTTGGAATGGAGAGTTCATTTCACAGGGAGGACTTTCAGTCCATGGACTGTCTGGTCAGGAAGTAGCCATGCTTTCAGACATGAATTTATGCTTTTGTGAGCATTTGTTAACTTTGGCTTGGAAGTTATACCAGAATGATCTTTAGTTCAGACACAGTTTAGTAAAACTTTCATTAAGGGAAAAACGAAAGAAAAATAGAGAAGAAAGGCCTGGCTGGTGTCCTTATACTCACGCAGGGTCGTGAGCTGGGAGCAGTAGTTCTGCAACAGTTTGGCAGTTGAACTGCAGTGCCTTAGTGAAGGGAGGCTACCTTTGCTGCACTACACAAAGACCAGTCTTAATTTATTTCTTCATATTCTAAAGCAAATTCTTTGTCTTCAGGGGTGTCCCAGGAATGTATATGTTTGTTCACAAAGTATAGCCCTGACACCTTTACCTAGTTAGGTGATGGTTTTGAATGGAATCATACAAAACTAAAACAGAATCATTTTCAATTTTATTTATTTAACACTGTACGATATCACTGTAGTTGTTCTTTCTATTCCTCTACCACAATAAAACTGTAGACAGTACTCCACAGGAAGCTTTTATATACAGTGAAAGGGCTTTATTTTTGGAAGACTATAGTTCTCTATTTGGTGTCTGCCTGTTAAAAGCAAACAGTCAGTTTAGAACACAGTTCAAATCAAACATTAAATACTGGCTAATGTCATTCTTGATTCTGGGACAACTAGTTTCTTCACTCTAATCTGCTACATTGCACTGGGAAAATATTCTATTATATTTTTATATAT
>NW_009199901.1:0-23582 GCF_000690835.1 Fulmarus glacialis | reverse complement strand
GATTCTATGATTCTATGATTCTAACTCCACAGCTCAGGGGTTACAAGACTAACTGGGGGGGTGGTCTCCCCTCTCTGCCCTCTGTGCACCAGCCCCATGCCAAGCATCAAGCAGAGGAGTGGTGGGACACCTCAGAGCCATTGGGGTTTGCACAGCCCTGAGAAGACTGTGAGAAGGGGGTGGGTTCCTTGGCTCTGCCTGGGAAGGATGGATCCTCGGTGTGTCCATCACTCTTCCAACAGGCACCTTAGGACAAAAAATACTAAAAAAACTTACTGCCAAAGGGAGTGCAACCCAGATTTCAGCTTGCTGAGTGCAAGTCAAGCCAGCAAATCTCTCCTCCCTGGTTCAGTGGAAATTTGAATGATTCCAGTCAAAGTGCTTCATAATTTAACTACAATAAGTGAGTAAACCCACGAAATACTGGGTTGAAAAAGGCCACTTACCTCATCCTCTGGGTTTAATGTGGGAAGAGCAGGCGTAGACAAATACGGGTGGGAATCCTGAATTGTGAAAATTGCAGCTGATGAAAGCTGTCCCCCAAAAACTTGAACAGGTGATGGCCTGAATCATTCTTGAAATGGGAGGGGAAATCCACATCAGCACTGGGGTAAGCAGGAAACATCAGTCTCTTTTCCCCAGACTTCTGTGATTCTGCAGATTCTCAGAAGACTTCTATGACTTTCGTTGTTCAGATCACAAATTCAATGTTTTTTCCTCCTTTAAAGGTAACCCTGGCATTCATAGAGAAAACCAGTATTTAGTTCAGCCAGTGTCTTTTCCTTGCTGGCAAGAGCTGTCAAACGTGAAAACAGATATGGATTTACATTTTGGGGGATAAAGTGTAAGACAAGTCTGTCCTGAGCTTTCACTGCAATAAAAACACAGGAAAAAAAGCACAGGTGGGAAAACCATGATCACCCTCTCTTTTGATGGTGATTAGAAGTAGCTGTTGGTAATCCTAGAGAAATGAGCATTTTTTTCTGGTCTACGGTCAGATTTTTTTGCTGAGTATTGGTGAAAATTTGACACACTGAAGACTCACAACAACATTCAAGTACATCTGATGTTCATGGACTGTTTAGCAGTGCCTGTGGTGAGACTGGCACATTGTAATCTGGTAAATCTGAAGATATATAAAACTAACAGATATTAAGCCCTCCAGCGTAACACAAGCATTCAGTTTCATGGAGCAATGCTGTAATTTCTGGATGAACTGCAGCAAATCTTTCAGAGTAGTAAGTACAAAAATTGCAACATAATGTTTATGTCTAATTTCATGTATTCCTGGGACTGCATTTTTTAAAAAATTAAACAGCAAAAGAGATTTTTTCCTTTCGCAGAGAAATTTTCAGGACTAATGTTGCATTTTCCAGGTTAAATCCTTTTGGTAACTGTATTTTGTTTTAAGAATTTATCTCCATGCATTGCCAATTTCCATAATCCTATTTCCTTCAGTAGCAAAAAACACAATTAAAATGAATTAAATGAAAGAGTTTCTACTTTCAGGTCAATGGTATTTTACATCCTTATAAAGACAGTTGTTAATTTAAGTTTAGCAAAACATATTCAAATGGGCTGGTGCTCGTGAACTTTTCATTCTTTGTGCTGTTTTTTTATAACCGTAATCACTTTACATATAATAGTTACAAATGAGATAATGCTGCATATTAATATTTGAACATCCTTTTAAATATTTACATTTGCTTTATTTTACTGACCCTGAAATTTCAGAGCATGCTTGGTACCTCTTATCTCTGTTGTCTGCTGCTTATCTCTACATTTGCACATTTTCTGCTTCGGTGTTACAGATGAAGGAGTCAGCCTGAAAAGCCTGTGTACTGAAGACACTCTCTTGCATTGAACTTCTAACCTCCACAAACCACCACGAAAATCATTGCAGCTATGAATAAATAAAATGCTAAAATCCATACCGGAATTTTTCTAGGATCCTAACTGCATATTTAAATACCCAAATAACTCATCCAGATTTCAGAAGCAGGTATGGGCACCTATCGACATTACCGGCTGAAGCTGCTTGAGGTAACTGGAGCACTTCTCTGGGGTATGTCAGTGCTGTCTACAGAAAGCAGGACATTATCCAGTTGTACTCCAGAAGACTGTACAACTGCAGTGCAAGGACACATCTGCCTGCCTCCTTCTTGTTGGCTTTTTGGTGCTCCCTGTAGTTGTTTTTTGACAGCAGGTACAGAGTCAGGGTATTCCCCACACCTAGCATCTTTGTGCAAGTGCTTCAGAAATGGTGACTCCAAAATAGGAACTGCACTTGCTTAATTTTTTATGGGTATCCTAAAACAATCATCTGGCTCAGATGATGTTAAATGAGATCGGGTTGATCCACAAGAGAAAGGAATTTGGCATGGCAAGTGGAACAGAAGAAAATAACTGATTTCAAAAGCATGAAAATTTCTCTTAAATATAACCTACCTTGTAATTTGTCCCTATTTCCAATGGAAAGAAGTAGGCGATCCTCAGGGTGAGCTAAGGTTTGTATGTGAGAGAAGCCGTTTGGCTGGGGATATACCCTACCCACGCATAACCCTGAGGTGGCTCATTCTTGTGGAGATGCTATTTTTCTCCATCAGTTCCAGGGAGGCAAGGGTGACTAGCTGAGATTTAGACATCTCATTTTTAGCTACCAAAAGCTAAATGATAAATATTTTAATATCTGTTTATTTCTTTCTCACTGATAAAAGGCAGCCTTACAACAAAATTCTCTTCTTTGCTGCATCTTCCTTTTTTGCACATTCAGATCAAATGCGCAGGCACTATATTCCATGCAGTCCTTTTATTAAACTTATTATCAGAACTGATGTGATATTTTTAGCATGAAAAAATATTCCCCTCATAACAAGTCTTTGAGTGAAACACTGAATGCTGTAGAACTCAGCGATAGGTTTTGTTCACCATTCTCCTTGAAATGGTGTTGGTGATACCTCAGAACAAGAAATACCACAGCAAAATAGTAAATGCTGTAGAATGGGAAATGAATCTGCCTTGAATGTAGTGGCAGAAAGCTTTGAGCAAAGCATAGATGCAATTGTTTTGCATGCCATTTCCCATCCCACCTCTTCTGACACGGTCCTACACCTCTGTGCATAGTGACAATTCTTTCCTCCCGTGTTTCTGCTCTCCTCCTCATTCATTCATGTCGTCAAGGTGTTTTGTATACATGCACACACTTGGACCCCCAACTAGTTATTTAAGTATAGTCCTCATCATAACTACAGTAGGAAAAATAGCTATAGGAACACTTCCCTTCACATAGGCATTGAGGATGTAAAGCATCTTTGTTGCAAGAATTTTGGGTGCATCCCTGCCTTACAGTGTCAAAGCTGACTGGCAGCGAGGTGACAGTTCAGTGAATTGTTTAATTGCACACTTGGCTTTCAGGACCTGAAAGTCCCAGCAGAAACACTGGCACTATGTAGGTCTAATAACCCAAGTCTGTGCATCAGTGCACGGGGGGCTGGGGTCCTCTGCTGTTGTAAATACAGAGCAACTCCATCAAGTTACTGAGTTATGCTGAGTATCACTGCTGGGACAGAGAACAGTCACGGGGAGTTTGGATATTAAGGTCAGTGGGAAGACCGAAAAGCAGCAAACCGCTTTGGAAAGACAGAGTGAACTATGGTTGGGAGGCTCCATAAATCACTTTGCCCTTGCATCCTACTCACCATATTGTGCAACTTTAATCTTATCTTTATGGCCCAAAGCTGTTTATTCCTATTGATTACTTCAGAAACTTGAAGGCTCTTTCCAAGTCAGCTTTCTGTGCTCATTCTGCCTCTAGTCAAAGTCTCCTGGTATTGATCAGTGAAAGTTTGTTAAAGCAAATGAAAGTCATGGTTGCAGTGAGCAGAGGGCAGACCGTACCCTGCAGTGGTTCGAGGAGGGGACCTCCTTTTCTGCAACTCCCTGTTTTTGCAAGGAAAGATCACAAAGATCCCAGCATCTCCTGTGGGCTCTTGGAAAATGCAGGCTGGTTTGGGGACAGAGGTGAAGGGGAGAGGGTTGTTGCATCGAACTTCTCTCTACGATATGTTAGGAGAGGCTGCGAGGGCTGGAACGAAGCTTCCAACTTCCAGCTTGCGGTGGCTTGCTTTCTGTAACAAAGTCTCTGTTGACAGAGAGTTTCCAGGGAAGCCCTGGGCAGCGGGAAGGGGTCCTCTGGCATGCGGAGGGCAGGGGTGTGGGATGACTTTGGGTCTAAAGGAGTATGCAGACAAACCCATCCTGCCGCAGCACCGCAAGAATTTTTGGAGGGGTGTGTTAATTGTAACGTACCTCAATTATAGAGTCTAAAAAAATGGAGGTTCCTATATGTAAATCTAGGGGGGGTTCTTTTCCAAATCTCCCGACAGAATTCCCCACAAAACATTAATTTTCCGTTTCTTTCTTTTTCAGTGTTCAGCCTTGTGTGCTCTTGAACAAGTTCAACCTATTTTCTCACACTAAAATGAGCAGAAGGAGAAATAATTGGCAGAGAACAATTCTTTTGTTATATTCTTGTCTTTCTTCTTCTTGAGAGTTGTCTTTACACGAATTATAATATTAATAGGTCTGTTCCTTGTAAGTCTGGATGAATGTGTGTGCAAATACATTTTACTCTTTAGCTGCTTCTGGACTAATTATGACTACTAAATCAAAACTTTTCTATTAGGTTTGGGGCACACTTGTTCTCCGTGAAATGACTATTATCAGAAAGAATGTACTTATAATACATTTAAAATATTTTTATGACTGAGTTTAGAAATATCTCTTATATTTGAAAAAGAGCATTTCTGGAGGAGCACAGCAATTCATACAAACTGTCTTGAAGATCAGTCACATAGGTATGTGAATAACACCACAACTAACACATTTTTTGTTTAACAAACACACTTTCTTTGATTTGGAGTGACTCCTTATCTCTTCTTCCTAGACAAATACATGATTTGCCTTACAATTAATGCAGGCATTTTTGTCAGAAATTAAACATTACCCTTACAATCACAGGAATAGCAAAATAATAAAATACACTTTTAAGAAACATAGAGGTTTACAGTAAAATAGACTTAGCAAAACTACCCCCCATCTTCTTGAAAAGACATGTCTTCTCTTATCCACCCATTAAAATGAACTTACTGAGCGAATTGCTATTTTCTCTCTGAAAAGTGTATTTCTTTTGATGCATTGAAGTGCCTGGTAATGAACTATAGGTATAAAATTTTGGTGACTGGCCGAATCTCAGCCACTGTAAGGTAGCATAGATTTGCTAGAAGACAGCAGGGAAGAGATATTTTTGAGGTGACAAATTGTGCTTTTAAGAAAAGGAGGACAAGGAACTTTATAGATAATATTTATTTAAAATCAGAAGGGAAAATGTCTGTGGGCAAACACCTCTGACAAAATACATATTAGCTGTGCCTCATTTTCATCCATTCATTTTACAGAGTGAACAGTCACTTCTGCAGGCTGAGATTGATCAGCTGAAATGGCAAATGTGGTGAAAGTACTCAGAAACATGCCTGGGATGAAAAAAAGAAGCATGGTGGATAATTTTGTTTCCTTGCTCTCTTTCTCTTAACAGAAGGGGAAAGTTCAGGAGCTTGAATATGGTAGATCCTTTAAAAACAAAATAAAACAGAGAATACGCAGTGTGACTGGGATCATGAACTTTCAAAATCAGCAATGAAATGATAGCCTCAGATTCAAGGCATTTTTTGTCAGACATGTCAGAAGTTGAAAGCCTGAGGGAATCAGAAGTTTTAATGCCATTTGCATGGTGAAAGAGGCAGCAATGACGGTACCAGGAGTGGAATGACTAGCCCGGGGTGACGTATTGTTCGCAGTTCATTGAGAACTCCTGCAACACGAGTGGTCAAGCTGAGTCAGACCCAAGGTCCACCTAGCTCAGTATCCCATTTCTGACAGAAAACAAAAGCAGATGCCTAGAGGAGACCATATGGATAGTGCAACATATATGGCCTCCTCTGAGTGCTATCCCAACCTTCAACTGTTTGTGACTCAAAATATGATCCTAAATCAGCTCTGCTCTCCATGAAGTGGTCCCATGAGCAGGACTAAGAACGTGGCTGGGTTGTGTGGGTCTGAAGACTACAAGCATAAATATCGAAAGATACCTGAGAAGATATTCTACATTTCTTGCTGTTCATGGCAAAATTTCCCCTTACTCTGCTAGGCTCAGAAATTCTCTGTTGGCAGTCATTTACACGTGTGATGAGACAATAAGTGGGGGATATATAATAAACAGTTAAACTTGACAAGACAGTGGTTTAGCAAGTTTTTTTTCAATTGAGAAGTCTCAGATCTGGTCTGCTTCTACAGCCTGGCCATCCTGTAGAGAGTGAATTGTATCTCATTAGGTGCCACTGGCTTCGTCTCATCCATAAGGAATCTAGTTCACACACCCTGAGATTGCTCTGTGATGCAGATCAGCATGAAATTTTATTCCTGCCCCCAAATGCCAAAGTAGATGCACACTGCTTTTGCTTGTGTTCCACACAAGTTCTATCATCCATAGCATTAGAAAAATTGCGTGGCATCCAGTATGGTGTTTTGCATAACTAACACTAACCATATCCAAGCAGTAAGTTATCATAAGTAATATTGTCTTGCTTTGAGTGTTTTGAAAGATTCATAAAATAATCAAATGCAGCTTTGGCTCTTCCCTTCTTTTTTTGGGTCATTACATTTCTTGAAAGTTATAGATGCTAGATATTCTGAGGCAGAAACTGAGGCGAAACTCATAAAGGACATATCCAAGCTGAAGCTCAGAAATTTAAGTTTTGGCAATGACAGTGATGTATTTAGAAACATTGCCAATATTCGGTGAAAATCTTTTACTTAAGGAGAAATTAATTAATCTGGGAAAAGAGGGGATCTGAGAAAATCTGCTGACCTCATCTGAAATGAAAGGACAATCCAGCTTTTTTCTCTTGTAATTCTTAACGGCTTTTAGGTGGAAACACTTTAGCCTCAGTCTTGACTGGGCTTCTTACATTGGTTTAAATTTCTTCCCTCTGTCCTGAAAAGTTTCTCTGCTTCCACTGCCCTGGCTTTTAGCATCCATTCAGCCTGGACTGGGAGATTTCAGGATAGATAGGTTTGAATTTGCAAGATTTTAAAACCACAACCAGCAACAGGCTGGGAACCCACAAAATCAGGTCAGGGGTGGTTCAAGTCTCCTCTGACATGTGGGCAACCCCAAATTTCATAATTCTCACGATAAAATTACCCTTGGTAGGTAATTACTCCCTCCTTACAATTCTGTCTCCACAACCAGCAGCAAAAACTCAGCCTGTTTTTTCAGGACTTGGCAGCATCACTCCATGGCTTTTGCCACTCCTGGCAGGCTGCTAGCCTCAGCAGTCCACACCTATGGTATGAAACTTATCAAAGCTCACATAGTTTCTTTCAGGACAGAAAGATAGAGTTTTGGAAAGAAAAATAATTTGATGAGATACAAGGCAGGAAGGGAAACTGCCAACTCAGCATTCAGGGATGGTTCCCAGCTCTTGTGCGTGGCTCTGAGGCAATGTGGGGATTGATGAGAAAAGGTGATTTTACTGACTGTTCCAAGGGACCAGGCCAGCAGGAGAGAATTATGGCTGTGCTTTTGTGTACATCCGTTCTCACTTGAATGGGTCATAAAGATATCCTTGTTAAAAAGTAAATTCTAATTAAAAAAAAAAGTCAAATAGCACAGCAAGAACATTAATCTACTGCTTCCAAACTGCTGCTGTGTATCTACCAGCATTAAATTTTATCCACAGTGGCTGTTTGAAGCGCTGCCCATTAATGTTATAAAAGATTACTTAAGAAAAACTCAGCTGTTTTAGATGATATTGGATTTGATTTTTTAGAAGGAGCAGTGCTTGGGACAGGTGAGTGAACAGTGCTCTTGGTCCTAATTCAGAATCTATCCTCTTCGTACTGAAGCTGTTACAGGTTTTTGCTGTTGACTTCAATGGAAAGAGGATCAGCCCTATTGGTTTTATGTGAGGGTTGGCAAGAAGATTGAACAAAATCAGCATCACTGGTTTGAAGGATTTATTTCATTACAAGCATTTATTTAATCTCACAAAGTAAAATCATTAAATGCATTTCTCTTTATAGTAATGGCAAGATATCTTCAAAAGATGAGTCAAGATAATCTTGCTGGATACTGAAAAGATTTGGGATCCATGTCATATTATGGTTTTCCTCCTCCCTTGCCCTACAAAGTCTCAGTGTCCTTCAGGTGATAATTACTTGGCTTTCACTCTGTTAACCTTACTATCTTTTGCTAACACTCCTCCTTGGCTCTGCAGATACCAGCCACCTTTACTCTAAAGTCATCTGCTTGATTAACATTAGCATGTTAACTTACAGCAGCTGATTCCAGCCTGTGCTTTGCTTGAAGCTTGTGGCTCCTGTCCCGGTCAGGAAAGGCAGCCTGTGTGCCTGAAAGCTTTGCTGTGTTTTCCAGCTGCCTAATAAGAGGACTTACCTCTCTCTACAAATCCTATTTTGCTTCTACTATATGTTGGACAGAAGTGTTCAACAGAGGCTGAAAAGAAGCTCCTTTCTGAATAAGGTCTTGTAGGGACACCAGACAAGTCTGATTCTCCAGAGCCTTCTGGAATGCATTTCCCCCAAAGTCAGTGTGCTTCGGATGGATGTGAGAAACCCAGCATTTGATCTTCTCCAGATAACAGACTCCTAATACCACCCACAGCTCCCATGCCATGTGCATCCTCCTGTGCATGTGGTGCGTTCCTGGAACAGGGATGTTCCTGTGCAGTCCTCGATGCATGGAACCACCACCCCTGAGTCGGTGGGAGCAGGCAGCACATGTGAAGGAAACCTTGACCAACATTTCTTGTTAGGCTGTGTCTTACATGTGAGATCTACTGTGAAGTCTATTTTATTGAGATTTTCATAGATATTATCACTTAGTGTCTGAATGTCTTCCAACAGCACTTTATGCAATGTGAACAACATCTGTCATGTGTTGTTTGTTCTCTCTTCCTTTCCGCACTTGGGGAATGGAAATGAATGCAGTGACATGTCTTGTTCCAGAAGGGCTTTTGAAGAAAAATAAACATATATTTACATGTATTTATATGTATAGAGATGACACAGTCAAACAACGTGCTTTGTCTGGAAGAACCATGTGCCAGGGTTGCAGCGGTCCCTCCCTACTGGGATACTTCACATCATTACCTGACTCGGCCCCCACAGACACCGTCTTTCCTGCACGGACAAGCTGGACCCCTTTTCTAGATAGTTGCATTGCCCCATTGAATATAATTGCCAGCCCAGCCTTCACCCTGAGAATTTTGGAAAGCGTTTTTTTCAGAGCATTGAAGCCTCAGCACAGAACGCAAAAGCACTACCCTGAGTGAAGGGAAATTGATTTGCTGATCAGTGTTGCTGAAGTGTAATGTGCAGTTGGTCTTGATGTATTATTACCTCAATTAAGTCTCCCTTCTGGGAAAAAAAAATAGGTATTTTTGCTTTAGGCAACAAGATATAGGAACCTTGTACCATGGGGTGACACGGTCTGCCAGCTGACTTACCACCTCCTCTGCTTCTCAGCCAGCCGAAACAGGATCTAGGAACACAGACAATTTATGATAACACTGGACTGAATCTGTCAGGAAAGAAGGATTTTCTATCTTTCTTTCTTTCCTGTCTCAACAGACAGGACTGAAAAATGTTGACCCACTTTTGCCTGAGCATAATAGAGGAAGATGATGCTTGGGAAAACTGGACTTCACATGGAAATGCTGGGGTTGTTTTGTTTGTTTATTTTAGTCCCATTCTGGTTTAACAAACTTTCCAGCCAGCCTGGAGGAAGGTGGGTAAGGAAAATCTGGAGGCATCTGCTGGGGCTTCTGTAGCTTTCCACACCAAACTCGAAGGGCTTAACATCAATGAGGATAATCCAACTGGGTGGGCACCTATCACAGAAATAACATTGCTCTCCAGTGTTAGACTCACCACTGTCTTTCCTCTGGCCACCACTGGCATAGAGACAACGCTCGGGTTTGACTCCTGCTTACTCTTCTTCATCTTATCTGACCTTGCCACAGCTTTTGGTTGATTTGCTGGTAGGAAATGTCTGTATCTCATGGTGGGTAAAGCTGTATCTCCCCTGCTTATTGCTGGTGTTGGGCTCCCTTGGCCTAACCAGTTTACTCAGGGGCTGCATATGGCTGATAAAAAGGATCACAGAGTCAGTCAGCCCTTCACATTTCTGCAAGTGAGGTGCAGGTTCAGTCTTCTGTGAGCACCTATTAGATGACTTTCCATCAGAATAAAGTCTATTATACCTCTTTACATTAGATTCCCGTCACTTCTCCTGAGACCTTACTCATGTCAAATGGTCCAGAAGGATGAGAATAGATACCAGCCTTCTTTTCTTCATAGAGGGATTTCCTCTATCAGTGACTGTGAGCTGATTTCATCTCCCAGATTATGTTGGGACTAGAGGACTAGCTTTAGTTAGATGCATGTGTCAGCTGTCTTGGGCTGGTTTCTCTTCTGCTGTGCTCAGGAATCGGAGGTATTTAGTGAGAACCTGATACCCATGTGGCTTTCTTCAGTGCTGATCTTTATAGGATGCACTGTTCCTTGAAAACAGATGATAAAATATGAGAAATCACTGTTGAATTGTAAGTGCAAATAGGTGTAAACCAGGTGCTCCTAGAGAGTGTATGACCATCTTTTGCTTCTGGTTTAGGCAGTCTGTCCAGTCCTTGTTTGTGCATCATGCCTTCTTACTGGAGTCAGCCTCAGTGAGGCATGAGGGTCAGGTGGGCAGTGGGTGAGGGGAAAACTTGGGTCTTGAGTATTCATTAGTTACAGACCATTCATCAAAAAAGGCTTGTGTCTGGAGCAACCATGTGGAAAATGAACTTAAAGTAAATGCAGCAATTCAACCTTGCCTCTCTTGTAGTGAAAGGAGAAAGTGCCTACAACTTCTTAGCTTGATTTAAAATTACTGCAGTTACATGATTTCCCATAAGGATAAAAAAGAATGTTCAATGTGTTTTATTATTACAGTAAAGAAAGCTTAGTGTCCTGAATAATAATTCAAGTCTTTTTAAAAAGGCATACCATGTCACATATGTTTTGGCATTGAAAAACAGCACCGTTTTTTCGAAAGAGCACATACCTTACAGTCATTTTACAAATTGGGTCTTCAAGGGTGGATTCATTACAAAATGGAAAAAGCAAGTAAATTTTAAAGAGTTGTCTATATGCAACCATCTACATTTGCATCCATTGCTATCACAAGAAGGATGCACAGGTCAGACGAGAAAAATCAACATCCCTTTGTTAAAGCATTACTTTGTGTCATAGATATCACTCCTCCTACAAATTTGACCCTATGTTTATGGCCCAACTATACTGCTAAAAAGGTGCAGTTTTGTAAAAGAATGATAGCATTTACTTTCTTTTTTCCTACTAGGAAAATGGACCTGCAGTTTGAAAAGTAGAGCACCGAAACTATTTTAATGACCAGCTGTGTTTAGCTCCCTTGTCAAAGAGACATGTTTGGAAGAAGACACGTAACTTTCCTGCCCAGCCATAAAGCTCAACGATGAAAGAAGGAGTCATTATTTTCCACCAGTTTTTGTGAATATTAGAAAACAAAACAAGGACTGAATGTGATTTGGACTCTGAAAAACTGTTCAAGCTTTTAAAAAGTTACCATAAAAAAGTAAGTCTCTGGTCATAATGCTGATGTCTGGACATACTCTCATAAATGCAGTGAAATCACAACACAGTGTGAGACTGCTGATCTTGAAGGATAACGATGACATGACACACTGTAATGCAGAGCTACAGTTTCTCTTAATGCAACCTGATTGCTAGGAATGAGAAGCCTCATTGGAGCAAGGATTTGGTTTTGAAATCTCAAGCTATGGTCTGTAAATACCAGGAACTCAATTAAGTTATCTAAATGTCATTTGAGATATCCATGAATAGCCAACCAGGGAGGGGGCTGGTGAATAGGATGCAGGAGCTATGGGAAACCTGTGACCTTCTGGGCTAGCAGCTGATGACAGAACAAAATATCCTTGGGCACATCAAATAACTTATGTGTCTATGTATGGGCAATTGTATCTTTCTGTATCTAGGGGATGGGCTGGACCTCCACCGTATTCACCAAGTGTCATCTTGGTGGGAGTCATGTAACGGCTGTCTTTTGTGGGCAAATTCATTCTCCCATCACTGTCTGGATCGCAGACACCTCTAAGCTGTGTCTGGCAGGCTGTAGCCCTCAAGGCTGTGTACCATGTAGGAAATGTAAAAGAGATACATAGGACATTTCTGAGATCTGCCCCTCAATAGTAGCTTAAGATAGTTTATCTTGCATTTTTCCACAGGTCAAGAGAACTGGTGATGTCCCAGGTGGTGCTACTGGCACAGATGGGCTGGAATTCCACTCCACTGTGTGGGCATGCCATGTCAGGTGTCTAAATGTAGATGTGCCCTGTTATAGCCAATGGAGGTTCAATTCCCTACATATAGTCACCTGGTGCTCTTTGAAATGCCCTTGGATATCTGAGGCTTCTTCAAGGATCTATCTATGGGAAGTGCTGGAAGTGTGTGCCTTTCTGGAATGGCAGCTCCAGAGAGTGGCAGCCAAGTGGGATTCCCAAGGACATCTCAAATGGTGCTACACCCTTAAGTGTGTACTGGGAACTGGTCTGAGCTTGCAGGACAGCTTGCAGGACAGCTTACAGGACAATTCAGCTCAATCTAAAGTAGATACACGTGTGGTCATTGACTCACCAAACTCCACTGACTGCATTGCTCTTACATGACAAGGTCGGTACAGATGTTAAACAGCACTTCACCCATGTCTCTTCCCACTTCTGCAGGAAATGCCTGCAGGTTTTGGTACTGAAAAGAATAAGGGGCTCCTGAAAAAGACAGATGGATTTGGCTCAGATAATGATGCTGAACTGGAGAAAGTTTAGTCCTCTTCTTCTTCCTCACCTGGGGCAGGAGATGCCTGTTCAGCTGCCTGCTGAGACTGCGCTCCTACAGCTTGGAGACACAGGCGCAGGCTGACATCTGAGGCTGTTCTGCAGCGCACATAAGGGTTGTGTGTTATGTTTCACATGTGAAGAACTACACTAAAGAAACCAAGATACCCAAAGTGTCTTTCCCTTCAAGCAGTTATCCCTTGAGTTACCTTCCCATTGAGAGATTAGCGGCACAGACATCTATACCACTGCCCAGAGATGAAGGAGATTTCTTCCCTTCACTGTCTTTTCCCATAGGTTTCTTTTCTTGCCAACGTGTAAAGTCAGAAAGGGCCAGAAAGGCTATATATAAAGTCAGAAAGGGCCTCACCAGCTGGCCCATTGAACAGAGATGGCTTTTGCCCTTGAGTTTGGGTCATCACCAAAATGATAGGATTTAAAATACTATTAAAAACCAAATCAGTTCAAAGTCTTCTGAGTTGAGAGTTTGAGTTTCCTAGAGAGAGATAAAAAGCCTCTTCTCTTAGGAAAATTGACTGTGGGCTTTCTTTTTTGGCTTGAAAGCTGGCCTATGATCCTTGAAGAGCTTTCTACAATTTTTAGGAAAAATGAATGTGGCCTACTTTTAAAGCTCATACCTATTACATTTAAGAATCATACAGATATTGTCTCAGTCTGTGTTTCCACCATAAAATACACCACTGTAAAAACAACGCAACGTCAAGTCCAATTTTTGAGAAAAGCTTTTTCCAGTAGTAAATGTCAATGCCACTCACAGTGTTAAATATTTTGCTTTATTTACCTGCTCCTTTCCTTCAATTTGGAACATGTATCTCCAAGACGCATAATGCACAGTGACTTGGTGTCATGTAGGGGACAGACAAAGGCAAATGGATCTCCAGTTAAATTCAATTGCTTTTCAAGGGCTGCTGCCCTAGTTTGAAGAGAGTGCATGGGTGAGAGTTTGAAGTACTGCAAATGCATGTTTTTTAGAACTGTGATTAATCTCAGCTAAAAGTTTTGACTCCTGTCCCCCTACCTCCCTCCCCTACTATGTCTCCCTGGGGTTTGGAGAGCTTTCCATGTTCTGCATGCCACAGAAGAATATGTCTCTGGCTGGCTTGGAGCTGCCAATGGTAAGTGAAGGAGAGAGTGCAGAGCCCACCAGTGACAGCAGCAAAATTCAGAGTGGCGGTGGTTCAATGGGAGGGTCGCTGCCATGTGTCAGGAGGGTTTCAGAGGGTCAGGAGGTGATACAGGGAGGATTAGTGGAGCTCTGGGAGGTGTGAGAGGAAAAAGATGGAAAGTGCTTTGGGCAGGGCAGCTGAATTTCTCAGGTTATTTTCTCATATTGCCTTCCTGACCTTCAAGCCACCTCCTTCCCACCTTGGCCCTCAGCCAGTTTGGTATTGCTGAGGGCTAGGACCTGTTCATGGGTAACTTCACCCCAGAAGGTCTCATATTCTGGTATACTTCCTCTTCAGTTCCCATGTCCCTCTGAGATGTGATGTGCCCTGTGCCTCAGGCTCACACCTACCCTGTGCATGCATTCAACCTAGCCATACTCTACCATGCTCTGCCTGCCTCCTCTGCTCCCCCTCTGCCCATGCTGGAAGCCTAAGCTGGCTAGGGAGGACCTGCAAGGTCTCAGTACAGCTCCAGGACAAAATCAGGGACAACAGAGCCAGGGTGACTGACAATGGCTTGTCACAGCACAAGGCAGCCATATCCCCTGACCCAGCCTTGGGACAGCCCTGCTTAGAGACTTGTCTATATGCTTTGCATGTTACTTCCTGCACAGGGTATTATAAAGCAAACGGAGTGCCACACTTTCAGAAAAGCATGTTTTGTTTCACAGCTGATCGAATGAGATGGATACTTACCGTCTATGCACATGTCATGATGGGTCTCAAGTCCACAAGTGATATTTCTAGTCCCTGGCTATGAATGCTTATATGCTTCATTGCAAAGCATTAACTGGAGGGCTAGCTGTTAGTCCATTACTACACTGCTGTAGCAGAAATCAAAATCTCTCCAAAATGTCAGCCCCTTTCCAAGCGATGCAAAGAAATGACAAAGTTTTGCAGAATTTCCACTGCCTAATGCAAATACCATTAATTCTAAAAAATAGGCCTGGTCAAGCAAAATCTGGTTTCATGTAAAAAATGATTGTTCCAAACTGAAAAAGTGATTGTGTAAAGTAAGATACACTCAAAATGCACTTTACAAGGTAGGAAGTCATTCTGGCCTAGTCCAGCAAACATCTTTATTCTCAGCCCTCCATATGATTGTAACCTTAAAGCCAACAAAGTGCATAGAATGACAAACACTTCTAGTGAGCCCTCTCGCAGCAAAACTATTGAAATGTTCAACCCATGAAACATTTTAATGAAAAGCAAACAGCTTTTGTCAGATTAGGCTAATTCTCCATGAGAAACAATGTTGTTTCAGGAGCCAGAAGAGACAAGTTGGAGATCAAAGGAAACGCCTAATGAAGCAAGATGGCTGAAAAGTGGCAAGAATCAATTAAACATCTGAACGTTTTGTTAACTCCATGCTGTAGAAAATGCATGGTGGAAGATATACTTTCTAGTTCTCAAAGGTGGCAACCTGCCACCAACCTGCAAAGGTGAAGTGGGTAAACAACTTAGAGGAGCAAACAAGTGTCCAATTGCTCTAGCTGCGGACACCACATTTGGCCCAATCTTTATTGCGTGAAATCCTGAGAAAATGTCTTTCCTTCTCTTCAGAATCAAAACTTAGTACAACCCCAGAGTTCAGAAAGATGAGCAAAAGTTTTGTGGCTGTTTAAGAGAACTGGGAAGGCTATGGGAGGAATCCAGGCAAGTTTAGCTCAGGCTTTTCTCCACATCGAGTAAGGACAGGGAGGATGTTCTAATAGTCACAGGTATCACTCCTCTCTTTCTCATTGCATAGCATGCATGGCATATGCTGGGATAATACTGTGTGGCTTATTTGCAAACTTCTGTGCATAACCTCATTAAATATTGCCTAGTGATGTCAGAAATTAGTGGGAGGTCAGGGAAAAGCTTCTTTCCCGGATTTTAGCTCATATATTGCCTTCCAGTATTCCCCACATCCTCCTTGTCAGTTTTGGCTCACCTCATTGTACATTATTACAAAGTCTCCAGAAAGAATGTCAAAATACGTGTAAAAAGCTAAAAAAGTAGAAATCTCAGTTTGTAAGAAAGAAATGAGATTTGACAACTTGTGAGGTCATAGAGAGAGGATGAGGCAAAATTTTTGTACTGAATGTTGCTCATATTTTTCCACCTTATTCTCAGTAATATTTTTCCTTGGTTATTTTAAGATAGTGATATTGTTCAGCTAGGAGAACTGGGATATAAATGTAAATTGGGATGAAGTTACCTGTCATACATGTTGTTCATAACTCACAGAGACGAGTGAATGATATAGAGATTACCCATCTCCAGACAGGTTGGAGATTAGTCCTGGTTAGCCAGAGTTGAGGATTTCTATCATCTTGGTGAATGTACTCAGAGTTATGGATCTGGCTCACCAGCTGTGTAATTCTGGCCAGCCTTCTGGGCTGGAGACAGGACATGCGTTGCCAGTTCCATAATTTCTGCAATTGCTTGAGTGCAACCTGTTATGTCCTGACAATTGGTTTTGCGTCCCTTCTTCATTTTGGGTACATCTTCACTACAGGTTCAGCAATGAGGCCAGAGGAATAGATTGGGATTGGTTATTGCTTTCACGAAAACAGAATGTCATGTGCAATTACTTTTAGTGCATTTCCAGCACCTCTCATCTGTGTTACTTGGCTCTTTGTTAAATCCTTTCATGTGTAGGAGATGAAGCATGTCACATATCCAGAAAGCACTCTGTATTCTGCATTGATGGTGGCAGTGTTTACGAGTTGTACTTTTTCATAAATTATTTCCAAGATGCTTCCTGACTTCTTCAAGTCTTTCACACCCAGTTTGTTATGGGACAGCACATCAGATTTTTCGTCTCACATTTTAGTAAAAAATCAATCCATGAGTCATCATTAGACACACTGAACCAGATTTTACATTGTGGCAGAGGAGTGCTCAGCACAAGAGGAAGGTTCGTGAACCCATGCAGACTGCTGACAATAGTCACGGCTGGCACGACTCCTGTGAGACCTACAGTGGAGAGAGAGACGGATGAGCAAACTCTGCAGGTCTGCTGGAAGGGAGGGAGAGTCTTTTACAGAGGCTGCCTGAAGACAGATAGCAGTGAGCTCCTTGCTGAGGGGCTGTGAATTGTGCTGTATTTAAGGGCCTAAAATCAGACAATGTGAATACCCTGGCACAGGAATATGGAGGAGACACCAGAGTATGAAGGAGACACCAAGGTGGCTCCACAGCACCAGCAAAGCCTCAGTGTAAGGGAGACCTTGCAGAGACTGGATTGGGGGGTTGGCTTTGGGCCAAATGAGCATCTCTAAAACCTTCAGGAGTAACCCATGATTGTATCCCCTGTCTGTAAAAATGCGGCCATCCCACCCTAAAATGTTTTAAGCAAAATAAAAAATATTAGCACCTTTTATTATGTGTTTCTTCATAGAATCATAGAATAGCCCAGGTTGGAAGGGACCTGAAAGATCATCTGGTCAAACCTGTTGTAGGAAAGGGAGCCTACATGAGATTATCTAGCACTCTGTCCAATTGCACCTTGAAAACCTCAAGTGATGGGGACTTTACCACGTCCCTGGGGAGGTTGTTCCAGTAATTGGTTGTTCTCACAGTAAAAAATTTCTTTCTTATACTGAGATGAAGCCTCTCCCAGTACAACTTGCCCCTTGCCTTCTCCATGTGGCTCCTTGTGAAAAGAGAGCCTCCATTCTCTTTGCAGCTGAACACTGTGATGAGGTCCCCCTGAGCCTTCTCTTCTCCAGGGAGAAGAGACCCAAATCCTTTAGTCTTTCTTCATGGGGCAGGTTCTCCAGCCCTTTGATCATCTTCATGGCCCTCCTTTGGACCCCATCCAGTCTATCTGCATCTTTCTTGAACTGTGGGGACCAGAACTGGACGCAGTTCAGGTGCTGCCTGACAAGCGCTGAGTAGAGTGGGATGATCACGTCGCTATCTCTGCTAGTAAAGCCCCTGCATTCTCCCTTTCTTCCTGACTGGAACTTGTATTTTTTCGAGCGAATGTGTCCCAGATAGATACAAAGCATCAGGGGAAATTGCAAAAGTTGATGAAAGAATCTCCCAGCCTTGTGTGGTAACCTTTCACACAACGCATTACGTTTAATTTCATGTCCCTGAGGGATCTCAGTAATTTATCTTAATAGATTTGCCAGTGAGATTTCTTTTTTCTTTTTAAGTTAACCTAAAGTAACTTGAAAAATTCATTTGCTGAATCTAAACCTCAATGCTGAGCTGGATTTTTTGGAATCGATAATCAGACAGTGGCTGAATAATGAGGGTAATGGATAATTAGAAAAAGCATATGGCTTCCTGCAACTTCATTATTCATGCCAGAAAATCACTGGGTAAACACTGTTAGTACAATATATTCCCTGACCACTGAGTAAGTGAAACATAGCTAAATTCTGCAGTGCTCAGACCGGATAAAGTGTGGGAGTAGTAAAGAAAACCCCCACAAATGGCACTGATTCTACTTCTTAGGAAATAGCAGTGAACTTTTCTTATTACTATCTACCACACCCACTCTCCAGCAAAAACCCAAGATCTGGCTAATGATGCAAAACTTTTCATCATGACACTGATTCCTTGTGTGCTGAACATGTGTTGGATTTTAGTGGAGACATTCTTTCTGTGAGAGTGGGCGTCTCAAGCGGATGACTAGACACACAATAGGTAACATTTGGGCTGTGAAGGACCAACACATGACTTGGTGTTCAAGTGACTAAAAATAGGAGGAATGGACGGAATAACTTGCAATTTCTCAGTAGATCTGAAATCTTCATTGTTGCAACACGTCAAAATGTCACGAGGTTCAGAAATACAAATTCTGCCCCCCTGTAAGGCAGTGGGGATAACATCTCTGCCATCACCTTATTTATCCTATCTAGGTCCTTGGACTACTTAAATGCTAAAGGAATGCTGAAGTCATGCTTAGTAACAAGATGCAGGGCACTGTATTTATCCTTATCTGCTCTTGGCTCTCTTAGCTCACCAGGTGACATGCACGTGTGCTTCACTGCTAAGCAGATGTATAACATTTGTTACAAATCTTCCTAGAATTATCTGATTTTAGAAATGTTTATCAGTGGGGTCCCCCTTTCTCCACTGTTATTTATCTGTGTACTTACCATTTTCTCTTAAGCATTTTATTAACTATAGCTGTTAGTCAGTGTGATAGTAATTGAGAAGATTTCTGAGAAGTTACTATCAATGTTTGCTATTTTGTAGCCCCCCTTTCTCATTGTCATGTTTCGTGTCAGCCTCTGATCACCTACAACATGCAGCTGATTGCGTTGGACTTTTCAAACATATATTGATTTCTGCAAATTTTGACCTCCAAGGTGTCTTTTGGAGAAGACATTACAAATGAACCTATCAGTGCCATTCCCATACTATTTCTAATGGGAGTCAGCTGCTCATTTTAATAATGATGTACTGAGATACAGGCTACACTACAACTAATTTCAGTGTGATTGACTCTCCGGGGTGGATTAGAATTTAATGCCCGAGACTTGTTAATGGAACATTTTCCAAGACTGTTTCTCCACCATGTAGACTCCTCAACCTGTGAGAAAGGTTTGGCAATACTTAACAGCTGTCTTTTATTCCCCGTGAGAATAGTGGTATGTGGTATGTTTGTGGTCCAGTTCTGTGCAAAGCAACACAGAGCTGACCAAAGCAGTGTATCAAGAATAAGGCTTAACAAAATCTGCATTTCTCCCTTTCCCTTTTAATTTTTTTGAATAGGAGGATCCAGTAGTGAAGGATACCCAGCAGTTTTTTGCTCACATAAGTGGGCTTTAATGAAGCCTTTTGTCCCTGATCTTGCAAAGTTTGTAACAAAATAAACTTAAAACTAGGTGCAATGATAACAGGCCGCTGGGCAGGACAAATAGCAATGACTGGGACCTAGGTACTTATAATTAGAATCCAGCTATATTTAGTGGATGCTGGAAAACAACTTACACACACAAAAAAAAAAAAAAAAGAAAAAAGCTTTGGGATGAGTGCAAATTGCCAGTGGTGGAAAGGGCACATGGGAAGTTTAGCATATCTACACACTGTATATCCATTTCTGTCAAAAAGACGTGGTAAATTTTATGTAGAAATGACAGAGGAAGGCCTCTCCAGCTTGGTGGAAAACCTCACACTTTTCAAGATGAATGCCATTTTTGTCTTTCTCTTCTGTTTTTTGTTTGTTTGTTTGTTTGTTTGTTTGTTTTTTAATTCTACTGGTTTTCAAGAGCATCTGCTATCTAAGGAAAATGAAAAACTGCAAAGAAATCTAAAAATTCATATCTTTAAAAAATGAGAAGGAAATAGCTTATGGACCCATGAACTAAGTGTGTTAAATACCACATGTTGTTGAGCAATTTGAAAAAAGTTAATCAACACCCTTTGAGTATAAGCCCAACAAAATTCACAACCCACAGCTGTGACTCAGAAGGAAAGTTCTCTATTAAAATGTCAGCCTTGTCATTTATTCCTTTTGCCATTTACTTAATTCTTTGAGGAAAACTTTGTTCATTAATGCTGTTCTTTATTCATGGTAGCAGTCGTGCTCTGGTGAACACTTCTATTTGCATTCAGTCCTGAAATTTGGACTCTCTTATGAGAAGTTTACATATAATCCTGTGCTGCATGTAATGTTTAACTCCATGCAGTTTTGTGTGTGTAAATAGCTACAGCACCACACAGCAAATAATTAAGTTAAAAATAAATACCTGGTCAAGTTCTTGATCAGGAAAAGGAGGAGAGCAGAAGACAATGAAATGATCTTGGAACTTACTTTCTTTCTAAGAGAGTCTTTAGGAACATATGCATTCGGGACTTGAACACTAAATATATGACAAGGCTGGAGAGGATCATATATTAACACTAGAGTACACACTATTTTCAAATTGACCAGGGAACTGGCAATGATGAGGGATAAAGCCAGGGAGAGAAAGTTACCGAAAATTACCCTTCCCTCTTTCCAAGAGAAGCCTCTGATTGCACTGTGTCCTCCTGAAAAGCTGTACAGGGACTTTTGAATGCTCACTACGGCTATTCATAGCAGAAGGGGGTCCTCAGATCATTTTGCTGTCGTCTCAGAGAGCCAGAGCAGAGGTTGGTGGTCCTGTGGTAGACACAGATCCCTCAAGATCCATGGACATCAGAGGAACAAATTTGAACTGTTCCCTGCAGTAGCAAGTTACAGGAGAAAAGATATGGGGATTCTCACAGTATTATTCATTCCCAAACTTCCTTACAAAGAAATTGCCATGGGCCTGGGTGGTATGAGCTACTGTACTTGGACATCTTTTGCATCTAAAAAATTATAAGAGTATGCTTCTTGGGAGGAATGAACACAGTGATTATGCTTCTGTTATCTGAATTTGACAAGAAATGTCATGCTCAAAGGTACAGTGCATTGTTTCTATAAGCCTGATCGTGAGTGACACCCACTAGTCACCTTTTAGATGAGTAGATAATTGGAAATGTGCTCTTCTGTCATCTCTGTTTGGGTCTCTCAGGAAATCTCTATTCTCTCTCTATTATGTCCTTTAGGGAGAACAGAGCTGCTTCTTTAATATGCCCTCTCCAGTTTCCAGCCACTGTGATGAGGTACTTACTCCATGTTGTTTTACTGCGTGGATGACCGCTTCAGTCCTCGGAGCTACTGGCAGAGTGAGCGGCTGCTCTGTGAGAGCAGCCATCTCATAGTCCATCCTATAATATTTTCCGAGACTCACGACAGCTCTTGTAAATTAACATCACTCCACTGACTGCACTGTGAAATGGACCTGCTGTGGTTGGCATCAGTCTGTCCTAGCCTCTGCGTACACCCTGCATCATGCCCTGGACCACGGTTCCCTTGGGGCTCCTCTATCTGCTTTCCTCCACTGCACATCCCCTCCTCCTTTGCTGTTGTCTTTCCCAGAGGTTGCCATGCCCTATTCTCCATATTCTCCCACCCTGGACCATTGTCACTGCCTTTTTACCTGCACCCTTGCCAGCTCTCAGCTCTGGTGGTGCTTGTGAAAAGCCCGTGGTAACCGGGCTGCGCTGGGACATTGCAGAGGTTACCCTGGTCCCTGTCTCATCTGTGTATGCAAAGTGTCAACGGTTGGGAGCTCGGTGTCCATGACACCTGGGAAGTTGTTGAGAGCAAGCTTCTCGGAGGGCAGGCAAGAGAGCAGAGCTGGCTCTGCTCCCTGTTCCTGTGAGGCTTCCACCACTGCCACCTGACAGCTGGGCTGTCTGCTGCTTTCCTGTGGAGACAACCACTCCTGGGAGACCTCACTTGCCCCCGCTTGGGTCCTGATTTACAACAAGTTGAAGGCAGTAGTAATACACACTTGAAAATGAGACTCAGATGCCTTAAAGTGAGGGCTGGGAAGCTTACACAGAACAGAAGTGAGACTGTGTTAATCTCCAGCTTCTTTCTATGGCCACCCTGTGTGCTGAGCTGGGTATCCTCTTTCTGTAATGGTAACTCACTGGTTTCGCAAGGTACGTGTAAGCTGTGCTGTGTCAGCACGTACCGACAGCATTACAAGGTTACCCTCTATATTGGACAAACTCTAGGGAAGCAAACGTACTTAATGTGTTTGTAGGATTTCAATCAGTAGGACGTTTAGGACATTACTTTGCACCTTGGTAGCAGTTTATAATCTGAAGCAGGTACTCACCTGTTTATACATGAAAAACAACCTCTCACTTTGACTCCAAGAAATATACCCGTGCTAATACCTTTTTAATGGATGTATCCTGCTCGGGTTTTTTTTTTTAACAAAAAGGGCTGGTGAGAAGAAACACAGACTGACTTTCATCTAGCTGACTTCCAAAAATCTTCCCGCAGACTAATCTATATTTCATTAGATGAAGTACATAAGAGACTGTATCCCTCTTGATTTATGAGCAAAAGTTTTATGAGAAATATGAACTGTATAATGTAGCCGATCCATCATTCAGAGATAAGTATTAGTAACCCTACCCAAAATCAAAATTCTCCTGGGCTGCTATCCAGTGATTATATGAGATAATTTTCCAGAGGTCTCAGAACACTACAACATGGGTAAATTGGCCTTCAGACCAAGTGCTATGCTAGAATGTGTAATTTCTTGAAAAAGGATCATTAATCTCAATTTTGGTCTGAATTTATATACTCCAAGGATGACAACACACTTTAGCTTGAGATTTGTGTACAGCAGCAGAGAAGAGAGGGACTTAAAAAGACTTGATGGAGGTCTTGTGTTCCTGCATGCATAATTGGTCTAATAGATGAAGTCACTTCTCCCTAACCCTTTGACGTGGTTTAACACCAGTCAGCAACCAAGCCCCACACAGCTGCTTGCTCACCCTCCCCTCCGTGGGATGGGGGAGAGAATCAGAATGGCAAAAGTAAGAAAACTCATGGGTTGAG
>NW_009199900.1:0-15149 GCF_000690835.1 Fulmarus glacialis | reverse complement strand
AGGCCCGGGCGCCTCCGCCTTTCCCGAGCTGTTTCTCGCCCCCGTTCTGGGAGCAGTTCTAAAAGAAATTGGTAAGATGGGAGCGTCCCCTTCCGTGTGCTGAGGCTTGTGCTCTGAGCAAACCTGGGGCTTCTTCTCAGCCCTTGAAGAGAAATCAAAGATTTATTGTAACACTCTAGAATTCTGTTTTCCTGTTGAAATGCACTCTCTCGTTTTCAGGGGTTGATGGTTATTTGATGAAGTGTATACGTAGCTTCTGGGTTGCTTACAGCGGGAGGAGGCCTCTGGGAGGCTGTAGCATTTCTGCCGCTTTCCCCTTCCCCCTCCGGGGGCTGGCGGTGCCCGGCACCGTGCCGCAGCGGCTGGGAGAGCTCCTGCAGCCACGGCCGCCCCTGTCTGTTAGAGAAAGTAAAAATTACAGTAGAAGTAGGTTAAATTGGCACTGAACTTACACGTTCCGTTCTGCAGTGGTCGTTAATGTGATAATTTCCCCTTTGGGGGATTTTTTTGTTTGTTTGCTTTTAAGAAGAAAGTGATCAGACTTCACGTGCTCCATCATTTTCCTCTTCTCTGTCATATTCAGGGAGCAGCACAGGCCTGAGAGCGGAGTTTCTTACATAAAAGAAAAGTAGTGATATTTACTTTGTTATGCTTGCTCGTCCAGATCTGGATAACTTTCTGGATGGTGCAGACACTATTGCCGGTGCCTTCTGCAAGTAATAATTCATGTTCATGTCTTTCTAATAACAGCACTCCTTTAGTTTTCCCTCATCTATTTTAACCTAATGTAACTAGGGCAGTGTGGCTGGGCATCAAACCTCCTCATAGCCCCTTTGCAATGGCTGTGCACTGAGTTGCTCTGGAGGAGATTATTTAAGTAGCAGGTTACAACATCATCTTGCCTATATTCTTCGCTTCCAGTAAAATGAGACCTTGTCCTGTTTTGGTGAACAGCAGTTCGTGCATTTACTGTCAGCCACTTTTTGTCATTCCACAAAACTTCAACTTGCAAGTCAGAAGCTGGCTCTCACACTGTTCTTTTCTGTATGCTTGTTAGATGATCTTAATTAGCAAGATTACCAGATCAGTTTTAGAATATTCTTTAAGAGAATAATTCACACATTTGCCACACGGTGGTGACAAAGGTAAGTAAAACGAAACTCAACAAATGGTTAAGTGCGCTCTCAGCAAGAACACTATTACACAGGTACCTAACAGATTAGACTTTGGTTGCACTTTGATAAGTGCGCTGTGGGCAGTGAGAGCTGACCTGTTGGGGCTATGCACAACATATACCTCCTAACAGGAGCACGATGTGAATATTAGCTTGGGGGAAAGAGGGGAGGTGGTGGTATTACTGTAGTGTGTGCAATGGATTTAGTCTAGAGAGTTCTCCTGCACAATCAAAACCCAACTGTATTAAAAGTGTATTTGAACATAACGATTGGAAGTTCAGTAACGAATTTTGCAGTAAGTACGATGTTACCAAAGGAGTGCTGCTGGTAAGCATTCCAGACTCCTCTGGAATCTCTAATACTTAACTTGTTTCTTCTTGTTACAGTTCGGGCCTTTTCTGGTAGACCATGAGCTCCACAGCCCGTGAGAAGGCTTGGAAGAGTCATACTAAAGCTTGACAGTAAAGTATCTCTAATTATTTTCTTAAGCAACCTGAAAGTTTGTTTTATTTTTTAACTGTGTGCTGAGACGCTTTAAAATACATGTCTGTCATAATGAACATGTCCCTCAGGTAGAAGTGTATCTGTCTTATCATGTATTTTAGACTATGTTTCTCCTGTCACTATTCACACTGAACTTGGTTACATAATTATATGCAGAGTGTTTTTTAAAAGTTGAGTTAGCTTCAAAATATTCCTTAAATGAGAGAAACTTCTTACACCATATCTGATTACAAAGATACTGAGCTGATATTAAACGAGCTTGAATGTGAAGGATAGAGATGTTCCTGCTTCTGTTGTGTAAACTATTGTCAGTCACTGACAGCAATCAGTGAAATACTTGGAAGAGCCCCTGGAGTGATGCGCCCTGCCATTCTCATCACAAGCTACCCTACAGTTGTGGGCAACAGCACACACAGTGGGCAAAGTTATTGAGTAACTCAGGTGGACAAGGCCATAGCTGGGGCTGTTCCTGTTTGAGCTGCTCTGGTTTGGTATGCCGAGAGGTTTGGGAGGGCGTGGAGAGGGGGTGGGATGGCGCTTGCCCTATCTCTTCCCACACAGACAGCTGGGACAGCATATTTAGGCATGGCTTCTGTAGCATGCCTGCTCCATAGGTTGGACTGTGCTTGCAGAAGCCAGCTCAGCCAGGCTCAGGTCCTAGAAAACAAAAGCAAGGCATTCTGCTACATCCATATGCAGATCTGGCATTTCTGCTACCTTTACCTGATGGGCATGTGTGATTTTGTTGACATGATTCCTCAGTGTGAGTGGCTGTGCACCCCAAAAGGCCTCTATTATTATCCAGATTTATCCGGTTGGATTTTACTCACCTTATTCAATTGCTAGGGAATTGTTTTGCTTGAGCCTTGATTCCTCTACCCAGTCCCAGTAAAGCACAAGCAGGTTCATACTGTACGTGCCAATGCCTGACCTGCCAGAGCAGCTCCCGCACTCCCGCCGAGCTCCGGTGGCTCACGGTTGGACCTTGGCTTTTGCCAGGCCCCATGTGTCAGCCGGGTCTCTGGTGCATAGCCTGGAGCACAACAAAACCTCTCTCTGCCTCATCAGAGAGCTGCTGCCAGAGCTTTAGGCAACTCTGCAATGGAGTGGCAAGGGTCAGCAACTGGGTGCAGATGTTTTCAGATCACACGTTATTAAGTGTCACAAGAGAAGAGCTGCATTTGGCAGAGGATCATCTGCAGTCCTGGAGGGAATATTGAAATTTCTGATGCTTTAATTTTAAAAAGAAAGAAAGAAAGAAAGAAAAAAGTGTGGGGGGTGAGAGAGGAGCAGACAAATCACATCAAGTATGGAACCTGTGGGCAGAAAACAACTGTGTGTGAAAGGCAGATACAAAAGCATTTCCCAGATCTATGGGCCTGACACGGGGGCAATTAAGCCACATATTTATTGATACGCATGGAAATGCCAAATAACAATTTTCATAGAGTGTTTACCGGTAGCTTTCTCCTTGAATTCAGTCTATTCCCCCCCAAACTGGAGTAGGGGGCCATAACAGGATGCCCCAGCGGTGGGAGAGAGCTGCTGGGCTGCAGCGGAGGTGTTCTCTGCTGCCAAAAGGGGTCCTGTGACAAATGGATCGAACGGTGCATCTTGGGAAGAGGCTCAGGAAGAAAAATATTTTGGCACTATCTATCCCACCGAAAGTGCCAGTGGGTGTCATCCCAGAGATGGTGTGGAACCCCTGGAGCTGGACCCTCCAGAAGACAGAGGAACCCATGGAGGTCGACCCACCTCCAGTGAAGCTGCACAATACCGTGCTTCTTTGTAAATACCATCTTGGCTTGTGTTTCAAAGGTTTGTTATTATTTCTTTCATGTTTTGGGGAAACATACTTCGGAAAATCTATTCCCTTCTTATTTCTAGTTCTACAAAGCTAGAATTGCCTAACATCTGTCAAAAAAATTGCAGAGGTCTCATTTTAACCTCTTACTGTTTTTTTGTCATTTTTATTAAAATTCCTTAATGCATTATGATAAAATCTCCCAAAGCATTTCATAGTGATAAAATTGGAAATTAAGAAACAGTGCAATGTGGAAAATCAGCTTTGAAACCAGAAGCAATGCTAGAAGGGATAAGCATATTCAAGAGCTCCACATTGGTTTTGCAAAAGCACACATATATGTGTGTGTGTGTGTTTGTGAGACGAGGCATATTTTCTGCTCAGTACTGATGTCAGTGATCATGCATGGCACATAATACATTAAAAATAAAAAAGCAAGTAATGTGTTTGCTTGTTTTTTAGGTGAAAGGGAGATCTGTAGTTCAGTGTTTTATTACAAGGACAGTGCCTTTAAACTGTTCCTTTTCTATCTTTCCCACCCTCCATCACCCAAGCAGGTTAGGGAGCCCAACTGCAATCTCTTCTCACAGCTGGGGCAGCTGTCAGCAGCGTGAGCATGTGGTGGTGCATTCCCCCCCGCCTTCTCCTGGGCCGCTCATTGAGCTCAGAAGTTCCCATGAAACCTTGGACTTGGTGTACTGAGTCTGACGGTTGAGTGCACCTTGACCATATCAGAAACTCTACATGGCTGAGGCTGGGAACATATGCCCACTGCCTGGCCCAGGTGCCAACTTATCTGAGTTGTAGCTCAGTTGTAACAACACTGAAACCTTCAGAATGTTAGTCACTACCGCCTTGGAGTGTGGCCAGGAAGGAAATTTACAGATGACTAAAGTCAATCATCTTGCGCACCTATAAATGGTGGTCCTAACTGAGACCATTTGAGCTCTCCTGGACTGCACCGGGTTGTGCCCAGCATCTCCCTCTGAGTGAAACGCTCCTCAGAGTTTTTAAACTCTCAAGTTTGCGATATTCAGATGACCGTGGCTGGCTGGCATGGGACCTGGGCTGCAATACTCCTCGAAGCTCAACCCTTCGCCTGTTGAGAAATGCCAAGACATTTTACGTGAGTATTTCACTGAACTCGAGGGGGATTTTTAACAGGTATATCTTTGTATATTTATCCATCTTTGCATCCGTGTGCGTGTGCATGTGTATTGATGGAAGTACCTGCTAGCAAATATAGTCTGCTAAAATCTTATGATCTATCTTAAGGTTGTGAACGAACCTTAGACTGCTGCTAAACACATAATCTTTACACATATACCGTTGACCAAGTCTGGGACTAGGTGTAGGTCCAGCCAGGTCTACTCTGAACCTCATGTTTCAATGGGAGGGTCTCCCTTAACCTTTTCGTTCTCGGCCTCTGTATAAATCATCCCAACTCAGTTCTAACACGATACCCTGGTTTCGGCTGGGATAGAGTTAATTTTCTTGCTAATAGCTGGTATAGTGCTGTGTTTTGGATTTAGTATGAGAATAATGTTGATAACACGCTGATGTTTTAGTTGTTGCTAAGTAGCGTTTACATATCCAAGGACTTCTCAGTTTCCCGTGCTCTTTTCCTTTGTATGCTTCATCCGTGTAGTAAGTGATAGAGTGAACCTTGCCATTGAACTCTGCTAAGTTGCGCTTTTATAAATTTCTATTAAAATCACTTTCTGCTAATACTGTCAACAGTGATTCTTTGAGCGGCCTCTAAACCACTCATTTGCAACAGAGCAGAAACACCCTCTACACCGGAGGTGGTTCTCCAAGGCAGCAGAAGAGCTCTGGGGAGCCCTGCATTTAAGAGCAGGCATTATCGCCAGCCTAATTTGGTTATCAGGTACCTGCACAAGCAGTTCAGGTCCAGCTGGCACAAAGCTGCACACCAGGACTGTCTGGTAAGTCTGTTACACACAGATAATTCTCCATGTAAGAATGCATCATCTAGGCAACATATGAAAAGAGGAGAGGTTTGGGATCTTCACATGTGGAAGACATACATATCAGTATCAACAGTATCGATGTTTTGCTTAGCACAGCCTGCCTCCTACTGAATCCCAGGACCATGCTGCAACAGCAAGAGGAGATCCCAGCAATCCAGCATCACCTTGCACTATGCCTCGCAGCGGAGAATTACACCCCAGGTACAATTTCTGGTCCCCTACCGAGATCAGACTGCCTGAGTAGCAAAGATCGGGTTGGCTGGAGATTAAAAAGTCTCTCCCCAGAGTGCTCAAAACCCCACTGTCCTAAAGACAGGTATTTCACCAGCTGGTACAGAGATTCAATTTCCCTCAGTCTTTACACACAGCAGGCAGGCAGAGGAAGCTGTGAAAAAGACAAGATTCCCCATTGCTATGTGTTTTTTCCATTTAAGTAAAGCTGATTTAGGTCGTATTAGCACTACACAGCCTGTGTATATTATACCCCATAGAAAAAGAGAATGTGCATGGCCTTGTATGGGCTCTGAACTCATGCAACAGTCCTGTCGCCTTGGGAAACTTCTTTTGCTTTCTTAAGGCTCTATTCCATCCCACCCCTTGTGGGTTTGATTGATTGGTTTTTTTTAAAGAAACACTGAAGAGATGACATGGTTCATTTTGGCAACCAGTTTTTAATAGAAACATGTAACACACTTTCTCACATAAATATTTTATATAAATACATACACTCACAATACCCAAACCTATGCAATGTTCCAAAGCTCCAGTTCAAACAGTGCAAGAAAAAAAAAAAAAATCATCGGCAAAGGAAGAATGGAAATGTGAAGTTTCTAAAACATAAATAATCGACTATTTCTCTTGTATCCTTACACTTCACTGTGTCAACATGTTCACCAGTTGTGTTCTTGCACTACAGCTGCAGGGGCAAGCAGAGCCAATGCACGTTCACTAATAGTGAACTAATAGTATTGCCAGCAACGGAGGTCATTCCTAGAGAGATCCGACTGCAATCCTGCCATATATAGAAGAGATCACACCGCTTCCTCTGGAATCAAAGCTAAGATGACTTTGGAAATTATTATCTGATAGGATTGTTAGTGTTGAATTGCTGGCATGATGCAGGTAGGTGATTAAGCACCTGTGTTGATCTTTTATTTGATTTACTTTGCATTTAGGTTGTACAGTGACCTTTTCTTGTTAATTAGAAGCATACAACCTCAAGGGCAATATATCTAAACTTCAAGTCCACACACTTCTGTTTCTTGACTTGCTATAGCTATCAAGAAGTAACTTCAATAAATTAGAAACAATGTTGTTGCACAGGGGAGAAGGGTGAAGGATGGTAAGGATCAGAGCTGAGAAATAGTCTTGTTCCTGCCTATGTGATACAGCTTTCAGAAGACAGTGAAACAGAACTTCAGCCTTTCCCTTCCCCCATATATGAGAGACCGGAGAAAAGAAATAATAAAGAAAAACAATGAACAAGCTTGCACTGCAAAACTCACTCTCTCCAGCTCACATGTAGAGAAGTTTTTGGATTTGCAGCACCAAGGGTTGATGAAACACAGTGCAGTTTAGATTCTCTATTTCTTAAACTCAAAGGAGCCCAGGCTAATTCACAAGTCAAAAGCATATACTCTTCCACTCTACTGCAACAACGAAAAGCCTCCTCATCCTCCACAAAGTGAGGGGAATGGAAGAACTTTCCCAAAGGAAATGCTAACACTGCTTTAGGCCTGAATCCAGATTTAAAAAAAAAAAAAAAAAAAAAAAAAAAAATCGGTAGACTTTAAGACACCGGCACATATAAATTCTCTAGTTCTTCCTCTGTTACCTGACCAGGCAGGAGTATAGGGCATAAAAGCCACTGAAGCATTCCTTCTTTTCAAGTTTCTGATGATGACGTTACTTAATTCAAGATTTATCACCTGGCGTTCTTTGCTCGCTTGCCTCATTTTTAAGAGCCTAAGTTTCTGTCTGCACAAGTTGCACACTGCTTTGCCACTGCTAGATCAGGAACTAAAATATTCGTGAAGCACCTTGCAAGCGACACCATACACAGCCCTTGACTGCGACAGCCCAGGACGAACAACAGATCCAACTCCAGATTAAGCAAGCCCCAAATAAATTCAGGCTTCCAGTATAATATGTTGGTTTGATCCCATGCATAGGGAAGTAAAAGACATATGAGGTAACTCATGTAATTGCCGCTTTACTCCACCCGTTCAGCAATCCTAGACTTGGTTCTCCAGCTCTCTGTACCAGTAGAGCTCAGGGTAACAACCAGCAGGATGTGCAGTTACCACTGTTTCATGCACCCTCACAAGTTCAGGTCACTAAGGGTAGGAAGGACAGCAAAAGAAAGGAACAGGTCTTCATATTTAGGATTTGGCAAATGATTTGCCCACATGCGTGACAGTGAGAAGCAGCAGAGGGAATATGACAGCTTGTCAGTCACAACGTGGAATGATTTGATAAAGTGCTCTGTTATTAACATACAGACATGTGCACACAGGACACTCCACCACCATTCCTGGAGACTCCTGCACTGTGTAGCGCCCGTCTCCCCTTGCAGATGGGCTGAGGCTAAAAACAGGCAGCACCTTCCAAGCCTCCAGCCTGTCCCTTTATGCTTTACTCAGACTTAACTTCCATGTCAGTCATCAAACCTTCTTGGAGTTGGAATCTGGTAAAGAACATCTTTTACAACCCATGTCCCCTCTACTCTTGTGGTCAGGAGGTTGCCAGGGCAGGCAGTGATTGTGCAAATTACTCTAAATTTTACGAACAACAGGTAGGTAGCACCGGTTTTTCGCACAGCTACAGTGTCATGTCTTCATATTTAGAGACATCTGCTGTGTTTCTAAAGTGAATTGTAATATCCCTAGGTATTTAAGAAAATAAAAGCCAAAGCTATGTTTTCTGCAAGCCACGCTACAGAACAGGGCTTCTATGCAAGCCACACTACAGAACAGGGCTTCTATGCCCAGCTCTGCGGCAACGCCAACGGAGCTGCAAGAGCCCCAACCCAGTCAGCCAGCACAGAAGCACAAGTGAAGAGGGGAGCAGGCTGTACCCAAGTTTGGACAGCACACACTGTGTGGTCTTTGTAACAAAGTAGGAATGAGGAAGAAGGCACAGTGGATGAAAAAAGTGTATTTATCTCTAAGCCTAAACTCAGGAATACTGAAATATGGACTACCTGCTAAGAGAAAATGATGAGCTGGGAAACTGTGAAGGGTCTGTGTGGAGCCCGAAGAGAATTAAAGTTTCCTACCAAACACTCATAGGTCTCAAACTTTGGAGAAAGCTTACAGAAAAGAGCAAATCCAAAGATACTCCACATGCAATCAGCAGCAGCTTTTAAGGGAAATCTGAAGTGTTAGTATCTATATCTGCTTCCATTATACATTTATGCATTATGAGCTATGACCCTAAAAGCTACATCTAAGGACCAGCTCACACTGAGGGTGTTGATCCGGGATTAACAAATGAATAATAGGAAGCACATAAGTCTCTAGTACAACTGGATAAAAAAACCATACTCGAGTGTTCCTGATATAGTCAGAGCAGCAGAGAAAATGTTTTTCAGAGAACAAGTAGAACTTTGGTAGCAATCAACTCTAAAGTGCCTTATGCTTCTTAATTCCTGTGCAAACACTGCTGTAGAGGCAGAAGCACGTTTCAAGAGTGTTAAGATGCTCAACTACATAATAACACATGACACAGCAAGGAGATTCCAGTTACCTTCTCTGCTATCATGTACAGTACAAAAGTGATGACAGAGACTGTGTTCCTAGCTTTCCTTCTGCACTTCATTTCTCTTCCACCCACTCCTGTGACATCAGCATTAAGAGACACATCCTGTCTCCCACTGTGGTCTGCAACGTTCCCCTATGAGAACAAAGCATATGTGGAAGGAGGATCTACATCAGAAGGTGGGTCATTGTGGCCTTACTGGCCAGACCAGCAAGGAACAGGCTGGCAGGTTCTGCAATCACTGCTTTCTCCTCAAACACTTTTGCTCAGCAATGTCTCATTGCATAAAGGTGGTGAGCACAGAGCTATTTTTAAAAGGGGCTTTTCTCTCAGCATAGTTACCAGGCTATGGAAACCCTGACGTTTCCCGTGGCAGTCTGCAAGTGCAGTCCTTCTGGAATGCATTGACCAAATGACGCAAAGATCCGATCCTTCCTTCCTCTACTTGCCAAAAGGCCTAATCCCCTATCTCAGAAAGGCTTTCTTCCTCCTGGCTGAGCAAGGCTTATTCCTCCATGGAACTGGGAACTTCCTAGTGCCAGTTGATCACAGCAAGCAGGAAAAGGAGTGAAGCTGGTCATTTCTTGTGCAAGTCAGTCAAGATTTCAAGCCCATTTTTTCCATCATCTGTTCATACATCGTCCATGCCATAGCTGCCATCAGAGTCCGCCTGAGGGCACGGGGCACACCACCTCGGAAAAAGCCGACCAACCCGAAGTCCTGCAACAGGAGATAAACAAACAGCAACCCATCACAATCTGCCTCTAGTGTTTTAATTTCTCATCATTTATTACATGGAACAGCACAGGATATATTTCAGCTCAGACCCAGATCAGTTTCTGAAAGACCCAGGCTTAAATAGCATTTAATGTTTAGGAAGAACCTGTAGCGCTGTGCAATTGCAGGGCTACCCAAGAAAGGAAGAAGAGCAGTGAGTGGAGAAGGGAATGCCAGGATTGGGACAATGGATAGGGAAAGCCACACTCAGGTCCAACAAAGAGAAGGCGAGGGTGTAACAGTTTAAAGACACTTCAGGAAAATGACTTGTCCTTGTTTTAGAGCTTCATATTTACAAAAGTCACTTAGCTATTTTGTAAAAACTGAGATTTGTAAGTACTGAAGTAAAAAAACATTCTGATATGAGAAAAACGTACCATGCACAAAAAAATCCATGCACAAATAAACAGATTCCTGTTTAGGAACAGAGTTCAATATGGAAACAAAGCAAACCTGCCAAGATCTGCCCTTCTGAGGGCAGGAACGGAAAGGTGGGCTCTGAGTACATCTCCATCCCATTCCTGGGATACAGATCTGGGCATTTATTTCTCTTTTAGTGCCCAAAGGGCACAGAATTGTTTTGTAGCCGGCTTATATCTGAAACTGGCATTTCACACTACATACTAAAGAAACCCTTTGCCCCACTGTGGTACTCACAGACTGTACCGATAAACCACACGCAGCAGTAGCTGTAAGTACAGCTCCTCCAAGCCTACATACTAAGCTAAGCTGAAATGAAGTTAAGCTGAAATAAGTTAACTGCTTTCCATCACTACCAGTGTAAGAATCAATACATAACACACAAAACTGAAGTGAAATCATTCACCAGCCTGAAACATGAAGCAGGCCTATGGAGAGACGGAATTGCTGGAATACGCCCACCTTTGTGTTCCAATATTCTGACCTTGCTCTCCAATTCCCCATCATCTGTAATTTTGTGAAAACAGATACAGGACTGAGGAATGGCAAGAATAATCATGGAGCAAGTTCACAAGGCAATCAATGGATTGCCTTGCAATCCATTCAAGAGGAGGAAGAAACACATCTGAGTAGTGACAATATCCTCTCTAATTACAAGGAAAAGCCAGGAATGGACTGAAGCCTCTGACTGCTTTCAGACCATCAACTACAGTACTTTCCAGTTATTACTGAACAAGTCCGCACATAAACCAGTGACAAGAGATTCAGCCTCAGTCTCCCACAGCATGATCCACCTCAGCTTCTGAAAATGCTGACACTGATTAGCCTGACTGCAAGAGCACATCAAGCAGCCACATTTGTTCACTTGCTGTAAAAGACAACAACTTTCTTATCATAGCTATGCTTCAGGCGAGGAGATCAGAAGTAAGGCTGTGGTCGTGCATATTAGAAGGGATTCACCTCACCTTGTAGATGAAGGCAATGGCCTGGCTTGTCCTGCGGTACTTTTGGGGGGACAGCTGCATGTGTGTTTTGATGACATCAGCAGGCTGTGTTGCCAGTGAGGCCAAGATTCCCGCAAAGATCCCACAGCCAAAATTCAGCAAGGGCATGACCACTGGATCCAGCTGGTCTGCAACAGAGCAAAGGGAATGCACTCAGACACAAAACAGGACAGGAATACTCATGCTGCGTGACAAAGTGAAAAGCTGCTGAATGATTAAATCAACGTTGGGGTCTACAAGAAGTTAAAATCCATGCAGGGCAGAGAAACCTTTCAAGTGGAAAAGTGGCTACAAGTCAAAAGTTAGAACTATTAAAAAGCCTCACTTGCTGGAGAACTGAATTTGACAGGAACCTAGAGAAGGAAAGATTGTGCAAGTGTTGCCCCAGCCAGTTCTAACATCAGAGAAACCCCAGGTTAGTGGAAACTGGTCAGTATACAAGACAACTAGCTGAGAAAGGACAGCTGAACACATCTTCTCTTTCAACTGTTCACTAACCCACCTTATGCATCAGTCTCCATAAAGACAATCAATCAATTTAGGGCCAATTTCCATTTCTACACTGACCTGAGCTACAGGTCTACAGTTCTCCATAGGAAAATGCGAATGTCCCACCTAAAGCCCTACAAAAGACTAATTTAACTACTGAGGTAAAGGGCAATAAGCAGAAGATGCAGGCAATCAACTGCAGGGCAAGATGCGAGTAAAGAAACATCTCCCATTACAGCCTCCAACGTTCAGACTTACCCTGAGGTGTGAAGTTTTTGGTCTGCGTGTAGAACATCAGGTAGATCCCAGAGAAGGGTGCATCCCGCAGCAGCGTTGCAGTGAGCCCACTGAACATGCCACGAGCGCCTTCCGTCTGATAGATATCCTTCAGAGCTCCATATACACTCCCATATCCAAATCTTCCACTCTGCAAGGGTAGACAACAGTCAGTCATCCATGTGCCACGAACAGGCCAAGGAGCCCTACACACACCCCAAGGCCACCCTGTCCAAACAAGTGTTAGTGATGGCAGCACAGAGGGCAGCCCAAGGCAAAAACTGGGTTCCACCTACCTCAGCCTTTAAAACAATCCTTCAAGAAAGTAAAATAAGAAAGACACTAAAATTACACATTGTATACAATCGAAACTTAAAAATCTCAGGGTTAATTCTGTTTCATCTTGCACTTGTTGCCTGAAAATCAGTGCATGGCTCTTCCTGCACAATGTGTGAACCAGGATGAAATCAGGACTACATCCCTGTACTCAAGTGGCAGCAGCCTTCTCCCGACAGAATAATTTCTTTTTCATCATGAGGAAGGGGTGCAACATCATTAACAGGGAACTAATTATAAAGTTACACTCACCTCATATCGGGTCTTCACTACAGTCACTGGCAACATGCAAATCCCAGATACTGCACGTGCGGTGGCACCCAGAAAGACAGACTCCAGGGCTGTGGGTGAACGGTCCACTAGAAACTTTTGCTTCATCATGTACAAAGTGCTGAAGTAAATCCCAACCCCAGGAATACATCTTGCAAAGGACTTCAGAAGAAACAGAAGCAGATGAAGAAAGAAAAAGCACACATAATATAAAATGTACTACAGAACATTTCAGAGACTATTAAACTTGACAGGAAACTTCGCACCAAAACAAAACAAAAATCACTTTAGTGATTTTTCCTCAGCTAACGTGCTGAGGAAAGAAGACAAGGTAAAAATAATTTACAGCATTGAGACCCAATTGATTCAAATGACGTCAAGATTTAATGCATTCCTCAACTGCAGTTTTCTAGGAACAAGATATTCCAGAACAGAATGAGGTTGGTGCAGTTGCCACCCCACATTTGCAATAGTATTCAAGTGTTCAGCTGCTGAGGACTGCAAATCCATAGTGACTGCTATGACCTAATCAGTGGAATTCACAACATTAACTCCTTAAAATAGGATTTAACCATCTAAATCACATGGCTTCATTCATAATTGGAAGAGCTGGCTATTTAAATCCAGTCCATAGTTAGTAATAAATGGTAGGTTTATTTATGTATTTAATTTTAGAAGTCAGGGTTAAAACAGCCACTTACTGGAGAGACACCTTTCCAGAGCCCCAGAAGACTCTCGGTACGAACAACCCTAAAGAGCAGCGTTACCATCCCAGCACGACCAGACCTGAAAGAAAGACAAGACAGGAACTGCAGAGATGACCTGCTTATGCTCTCTGGCAGATGTACTCTGTAGCCACCCCCTTTCACTCGTATCTCTGAGCATTACCCCGGCACCTCGGAGGCTTTCCTTGGTCACTCATTCCAGGGCTTCTCTGTCACCTTCTGTTTCCCACCACTTGTAACACACGTTAGAGGCCTCTCTCATTAGCGTCTTTAGTTGCTCACTCCCATTGTTAGCAGCAGCAGATGTAGTCATAGTTGACTACACCAGGCAAATGGGAGCAGCTGCACACATGGACAGGTTATGTGGCAACAATACATGATTTTTCAGGTAGAGGACACCCTGTGAAACTGCATGGTGGCCACTCCAGCAAACACCAGTCTCTCAGATGCATACAGACAAATGCTCTGGTTACATGTTATTAAAGTAGTGTTCACAAGAACAGCCATTTTCTCTCTCCTGGAGCAAAATACCAATCCTTCTCCATGCTATAAAAACATAACTCCTATTTCAGAAAGACTCTCAGTATCTGAATTACAACCCTGAACTCCAAGCCCCAGCCAGCAAATCAGGCAGAAGCCTATGGTGGAGTACCCCCACACCATGCATACACATCCCCACTCTCTCACCCATTCACAGCAGGCTGCAGAGTTTGCAGGCGTGTTTTCAGCAGGTCAAGGGGTTGGAAGAGGAGTGTGGAGCAAGTCCCACTGATGGAGCCACACACGAAGGCCTTTAGGACTGGATGCATCTGGAAGAGGAACAAGAGGACTTTAAATTGCCGCGTAATTAAGAATGGCACAAGAGGAAATATAGCAGCTGATATGTCGCTTGTTATAGGAAAGGGAGATTAACTAAGGACTGCTGCTCAGGGCACAGAAAACTTTTTCAGATCTTTTCAGAGCCTGATCAAGTTTTATTTGTGGTTTTTGGTCCCTCTGCCTTTTCTGGGAGATTGTTCCAGAAACTCCTTGCAATTCGATTGGAAAGAGTTTTCTGAACGTCAAATGTATTAGCAGCCATTTGGTAACCATTTGCCATGTTAAAGGAAATGGGTGCCCCCTTCCCACCATCCCACCAACTACCTGTGCCTTAGCCCCAATCCCATCCACCTCTGCTTGGCACCCTGCTGGCAGAGCCTCCAACCCGTTCTCCCCATTGCACACCAAGGGGCTCCACTGCCACAGGCACTAACGGAGCTCCCCCTTAAAACTGCCCACCGCCCAAACCCGGCTCAAACGCACCCAAAGCACAGCACAGCCTGCTCAGCTAAGGTCTGCCTTTCCTATCCACACCGGCTGCCACCTCCCAGCACTTCTCGGGTGATAAGGCAGGAGGAACAAACCACAAGGTGGAGATTTTTTTAATAAAATACATAATGGTGTTTTGTTAATGAAGTATGAGCTTCTACACCCCTTGGAGCAGAATCACTTCAGAGAAGATTTTTGCAGCACGGTGGTTTCTAGAGGGGCACACTCAAAAGCCCCGAAACGTGTCTTTCGCAGCGAGCTGCACGTGGCTGCCTTCCACCGCCGACTTTCACACCCCTCCGAAAACCCGC
>NW_009199899.1:0-11073 GCF_000690835.1 Fulmarus glacialis | reverse complement strand
TCCTCTGGACCCACTCCAACAGATCCATGCCTTTCTTGCACTGAGGGCTCCAGAGTTGGACGCAGGACTCCAGGTGGGGTCTCACCAGAGCAGAGTAGAGGGGCAGAATCTCCTCCCTCGACCTGCTGGCCATGCTTCTTTTGATGCCGCCCAGGATACTATTGACCTTTTGGGCTGCGAGCGCACATTGCCGGCTCATGTCCAGCTTCACCTCCACCAGTACCCCCAAGTCCTTCTCGGCAGGGCTGCTCTCAATCCCTTCATCCCCCAGGCTGTATTGATACCAGGGGCTTGCCCCGACCCAGGTGCAGGACCTTGCACTTGGCCTTGTTGAACCTCATGGGGTTCACAGGGGCCCACTTCTTGAGCTTGTTCAGGTCCCTCCGGATGGCATCCCGTCCCTCAGGCGTGTCGACCACACCACTCAGCTTGGTGTCATCTGCAAACTTGCTGAGGGTGCACTCAATCCCGCAACTTGACAGGTACCAGAGGACCATAAACCTGCTAAAGAGGCTCCAATGAAAACAAAGAAGTTCTGAGTCTGATTATTGGAGTATTTTTCAATACAATCTGAGCTTCCTAATAAATACGCTAAATTTCATTAATGTCCTTTGGAAGTGTGGTTCTCTTCCTTCAAATACAATCTTTGGTCCTGAGAAAAGTCAGGCCTCCCATGCAAGCACCTTAATACACAGCTTGTTTTCAATTTGAACCGTCACTCTGTCCAAGAATGATATGGTTGTAAGCTGTGGCAGATGATATAGTTTCAAATGAATTCTTTGCAATGAAAAGTGCAGCAGTTGGCTGAAAAGCTGTGTTTATTTTTTGTATGTTTGTTTTCACACAATGCAAATCCTCATCCCCCTCAAGCAGGTTCTTCATTAACCACTTCTGTCTGTACCTCTCAGGGAGTCCAGCTCAAGAATGGACTTGACACCCAGCTGACCAGACCTTGCTGCCCTCATGCTGCTGTGATGGTGTGAGCTTTGAAAAACAGATGATGATATCTGACTGCAAGAAGTCCAGCTCCAGGTCAAAGACTGTCAAAATAAAAAGCAAGGATGACCTTGGAAAAGCCAGGAAAATAAACAAAAAACCCACCCTAAAACATGTATTTGACTCCTGTATCCAGATTATGGCTCTGTGGCTCTATGCAGCGTTGTTTGTGCTTGCCAAATGAGCCTGACAGCACTGCTTTGCAGAGCAGTTAGAAAGAATCATAGGATCACAGAATCATAGAACAGTTTGGGTTTGAAGGGACATTTAAAGGTCATCTAGTTCACCCCCCCTGCAATGAGCAGGGACATCTTCAACTAGAGCAGGTTGCTCAGAGCCCCGTCCAATCTGACCTTGAATGTTTCCAGGGATGGGGCATCTACAACCTCTCTGGGCAACCTGTTCCAGTGTTTCACCACCCTCATTTTAAAAAATTTCTTCCTTATATCTAGTCTGAAAGTCTTCCACTGATAGGCTGGAGCTGTTCGTCATTGTACACACACAATACAGCTGTCAAAAGACAGCAGAGATGGTACACTTTGCTTTGGCCTTTAATTGAATCCTTATTTGCTGTTGTGAAGTACAGTGAAACCAAGTGTTGCAGATATAAGCTGCATCTGGATGTTTTCACCTCATGGGACGGCTTTCACCAGCCGCTGCAGGACAGCTTTCCAATCCCACCACGTTAAGTCCAGCAGCTGAAGTCACCAACTACAACAACAGAATGAAAGAGGTTATTTTTCAACTCTCTTTATGAGATAAAAGGCATTACAGGAGATATGAGTAAGTTTTTATTTTTCCAGCCTCTCAGAGCCTGGAGGCAGCAGGTGGGTCTTTACTCATACACCCCTTGTTTTGGCAAGCTAATAAGAACTCTAATTAGTGCTATGCTACCACTAACTTCTCCCAGGAAGTCTAATGGTTATGTCTGTAAATGTCAAATTTCCTTTTTTCATTTCATACTGTTGAGCTTAAATGTGCTCTGCAGGCTGTCCTTTAGAAAGCAAACATGTTTTCACCTCATGTTCTAGCCTGAATAGTCCAAACCAAGACACTGTGGAAGAATTTTTGAAGGTCTGCAGGAGGGCCAGCTCACTTAATACAACTGCATCCTCAACTGTAAAGGAACAGACCTTGAATGGGCTGGTGTGGGAAACAGCATAGCCAGTACACAACTTGTGCCAAGGGAGTCACCCCACAATCTCAGCATGGCAGCTTCCATTTCAATACAATCATGTTAGCTTGCTGAGTTGTCGAGAAAAAATGAACTATAAAACATAAAGCGTAAACAACACAGTGGTGTCTTCCAGGATTTGCATGAGCCTGAAACAGCAGCTCTCCCCCACAAAAAAGTATTTCTTTTCTTTCACAGAGGTTTTGTCTTCAAATCTACTGGCTCTGCTGATACCGCTTTCACCATGTGTATCCATGTGTGTGATATAGAGGAAGGCTCTGTTAGAGCACCTTGCAAATGCAGGGGGAACAACAGGGACTGAGATATACTTCCCACAGAGACTACATCCATCTGTTGAGATCCAAAGGCTTGCAAACCCAAAAGGGAACACTGGTTTACTTTCCCACACCAAGTAAAATGGAAATGTCTTGCCCACGCTCCTGCTCCAGTCCTTGGTGTCTACAAGGTTTGAGGTTACAGTCTGAAATATACTTCTCCAGATCACCCCCGTGGACTCCCCATCCTCAGATAAGGCGTCCCTTCTGCATTGTAACCACACTACTGTTGCTCTCCAGGCAAAAATACATTTACTCCAACAGTAAAAGACTAATAACCTCTGCTCTTTGTGCAAGGCTCAACCCATTGTTCAGGTGCCCAGAGAGCAGCAAATGGCTTTGAGGTCTGCATGCTAGCATGCTCATAGGGAGACGTCTTTGGAGAAATAGGGGTTTTGCTAATGAGGGTGATGTATCCACAAATTTATACCGTTCTTGCAGTTTCCAGAGGAGAAAGCTAAAGGGTCCTATATGATACTGTCCTTTTACATAAGCTAGATGCTGTATGCTGTACAGTCATTGCCTAATCTCCTTTCAGCAGGTCTGCAGAGAAGGGAGTCTGAGTGCTTGAAAGGGGCTAATCTACCCAAGACCTAAAGCAATTTCCACCAACATTCTGGAGGCCTTGTCAAAAAGGTCCTTTCTCCTCAAATGGGACACCCACATTATTCCTTGATAATGTTTGACATCTGCCAGGTCTAATAATCTATTCTCACATTGTCAACACCAAGAGTGAAAATGTATGTTTCCTTTTTATTGTGTACCAAGAACGCTGGGAACGGCAAAGCTGGAACAAGGCTGAAGTCTTAATAGCAACAAGAAGTGGATCTCATTTAAACATGTCTGGCATTGCACAACTGATCCTGAAGGCATTTCTGGGGTTCTGGTGCCTTCTTATGGGGTCAGATCTGAGATGATATTGATCCACTAGAGTGCTGAACACTCACTAAATACATTGGAGGGATGGCTCTGTACCAAGGAGTCTGCTGATCACTGGGGGATTAGGTAGAGTACAATTAACTCTTGTTACATTTGCCAGTTTAATTTATGATGAGCATTTCTAAAATTTTGACACGAAGTTGACAAGTTCATTCAGTAGAAATCAAAAACAAAAGTGATATTCTTTTGTTACTACAATCAGAGCAGTTGCTTTTCTGAATTGCTTTAATGAAGCCTGGCAGACTAGGCCAATGCTGTGTTGAAAGACACATACCCAAGTACCCACTCCTTTAAAATTACCATTTTTTCTTATTTTAATGTATTTTAGATGGTAATTTCTCAAGTAATTTTTAACTTTTAGTAATTTACTGCCTTACAGAATCTGCATTTTGGTAGCTACAAAATCTACACCTTAATTTTCCTCAAACTCACAGCATTCACATGGACTACTACAGTGATATTCCTACTGTACTTAACTTATTGCATGCAACAACCAAACACAGTTCTAGCAAGCAGCCCAAACCCTCCAGTGTAGCAAGAACACTGCAATTTTTCTTCCTTTTCTAACAATTAAGTGAGGTCTTAATCACCTTTCCAGCTATTAGAGTAGTTCCTGTAATGTTATATACAAAATTCAATTTACTTGGGGCAGACAAACTTCTTAGGGCTGTATTTCCCCTGCTTGCATCTCTGCAAAATATTAAAAAATCCCCACCAGAAGCCTCAGTGCAGCCAATAAGTCTATGTGGACCACGGGTGCAGCAGATAGAAGAAGTGGCTAAAATAGAAGGAGAGGAACAGTAAATCATTACCAATTGCTATAAAGAGACGCTGCTCCATTGCTGACAACAGGAAACTTGTTATCCTTGCTCCAGTGATGATGGTGGAGCCTTAAGAATTCACAGTAGATAGCCATACCGCAAAACTACTTGCTCTGCCACAGCAAGCTCAAAACTGAAGAGACTCTCCATCTGGTTTCCCAATGTACATCACCCTAACACTGCCTTTGGTGGAGTGTCCTGCCTGCCTTTGTTTTGGTCCGGAAGGGGCAGGAGAAAAGAAAGTTGTAGGAGAGGTATTTTGTTACAAGACAAACCCAGTTGTCGTGAAATACTGGTTTAGGATCCTGCTGACTACACCAATTTGTTGCAAATGAGTAGTTTTGAGGTCGCTTAAAGAATCACTGGCAAAGGTATCAGCAAAAGTGATTTTAATAGAAATTTGTAAAAGTGCAACTTAACAGTATTCGATCGCAAGGTTCACTCTATTACTTATTACACGGATCAAGTACACACAAGGAAAATCGTGTCAGAATTGTGTTGTAATGATTTATTGAAAGACCGAGGACAAAAGGGTAAGGGAGACCCTCCCATTGAATCATGAGGTTCAGAGAAGACCCGACTGGATCCAATCTTAGTCTCAGACTTGGACAACAGCTTGTGTCTAATACAAAAGGGGTAAGGAGACCCTCCCACTGAGTCACAAGGTTCAGAGTAAACCCCCTTGCTCTCTAAACTCCTTCTCAGAGAGGAGCCTAGATGCGGCTGGATTACCCCTAGTTTCAGACCTGGGCAACGGGTTTATACCTAACGGGTTATGTATGTTTAGCAGTTTTGAGGTAAATCATAAGGTTTTAACAGTACTTAATCATTGACTAATTTAACAGTTACAAAGTGAGTTAATCAGGTTTACTACAATTACTAAATTACAGATTATGCTTACTGTTAGTTATCTAAATCAATACACACACACACACACAAAATATAGATCTATTCACACACAAGGGCCCATAACTAGGTAAATTCATGATAGACAAGGCCTATAGCTTGGTAAAGACACCGGTTAAAAATTCCCCTCGAGTCTGAAATACTCGTGTTAAGTGCCTTGGCATTTCTCAACGGGTGAAGGGTTGAGCCGTGAGGAGTGTCTCAGCCGAGGAGTGTTTCAGCCCAGGTTCCAAATATTCAGTCCTCCAAATATCACAAACTTGAGAGTTTATGAACTCTGAGAGGCATCCCACTCAGAGGGAGACTCTAGGCACAGCCCACTGCGGTCCAGGAGAACTCAGGGTCTCGCTTGGGACCACTGTTTATACATTTGCAAGATGATAGGCTTTAGTCATCAGTAAATTTCCATCTTGGCCACTATCTGAGATGGTCTGGGGTAGTAATTATGGTATTGTTCCATGGTAACCATGGTATCGTTCCACTTGAGCTATGATCCAGGTAGGGTATGCTTCAGGGCTGTCAGAGATGATGAATTATCCCTTGCTCTTGTTGCCTGCCTTGATCAGGTAGCCAGTGTTCCTGGTGCGATCAGTGTCGCTCCCCACCTTAGCCATGCAAGAGTGCCTGGTATGGTCAAGGGATGCTCAACCGCCCAACTCGTTACACAATGGCTAAGGCCTGACAGGAGTTCCTGAGATCATAGAGTGGCTTAGGGAAAGGGGGGAAATGCACCACCACACCAGTTCACTCTTTTCTTGTAGCTAAATGAAAGAAGCATACCTTTTGCTTTGAAATGGATTTGATCAGCCAGGAGTACATGAGAATTACATTAAGGCCTTCCTTCCTGTGTGTGAGCTGGAGGCCAGCAAAAGGAGGCTATGATTTGCACATCCAAATTAAATAAGCTGTCTTTTCAGAAGCCAAATTAACACTATATGGGTTTTTGCCCAAACCAAAACCCCTATTTCAGTTTGATATCTCCACTCCTGATTGCCTGTAACTTTGCAAATGGAAGAGTTCTCTGCAGAAAGAGCTAAAAATGCTTATGGCTTTTGAGAGCAAATTCAGTATTGTCCCCTGTCACACAGGGCCCTGCTTAAACCAAGTCCCTTCTCTGCATTGGCTAACCAGATGTGACACTGTGGTGGTGGTTTGGCTCCTAAGAAGATGAATTCCTTCCCCCAGAAGGTTGCTCCTAGTCCTGTGTTTCAACCACATTTACAAAAGGGCTTAACTTCTGCTTTGACAAGTTGGTAGAAATCTCCAGCCTTCAGGAGAGCAGTGGTTGGTTTTAGCTACTAAGCATGTCGAGAAGTTTTGCAACTGCCTGTCTTTTCATGGCATCCACTTTTCCAGAGCACAAACTTTCTACATCAGGCACCCAAACCAAAGCTCTTGCTGTTTCACAGAAACCCCAGCCTCTGGTTAGGTTTGGAGGTTTTACAACAGAAGTTTTGCACAGCTCTATTCCAGACCAATGTTGAACAGGCCTTGCAAAATAGATTTTGCTCTGGACTCTGAGTTGAGGACTGGTCATACAATAACAGATCATAGGGAAATACAAGACATTTTCCTACATTTGCTTCTCTGCTATTTCTTTTTTTAAGATGTAGTGGAATATCTTTTGTGTGCTGAGAAAAGAATTAAGAAATGAGTTGTGTTCTTTGATAACTTTATAATGGCATTGACTGAATCTCCTACACAGAGACACTGTGTGCTAACTTCAGAAAATTAATTGGTCTTGGATAACAATGAACAATGTGGTTTTCATATGAATCAGCACTGGTTAGCATAATAGGGGATTTTCAGATTTTTTTGTATTTTTAATATCTGGTGGCCACGGCTTAAAGTCATCTTCAAAAACAGTACAGTTTTTGCTTTTATTACCAGAAGTTGTTATCATACAGCTACAAAAGGCTTTGTGCTTTCAAGGCAGTGATGTATTGTGGGAATATTTTTGTGCCATTTAATTTTATTTTTGAAAATAAAGTAGCAGCCTTGCCTCTTTATTTCAGTTTTCTTTTATATGGTAATAGAATCACTTCGACCTTCAGGTTCATGCTTTGCTTGTGCGCTTTAAAATCATACAGAAGTTGTCTCTGTGCAATTTCTGTAACTTTCACAGGCTGAAAATTGGTTAGAGAAAACCATAAAGTGCATCTATATATAATATGGAATTTAGAACCTTTTTCCTTTTGAGATTACTTGTAGGTGTGTTGTAAAGACAGTTTTTAGAAAAAAAGGATGAAGTCTGGTGGAACAATACTAGCCAGCAGGCAGAAGTAATTTACTAACAGTAAGTGTGCTCTTTACTGTATTGTTCAAGGAAGTACATTATTTTTCACTTCCTTATACAAAAAGAGAAGGTGAACAAATCCCTAGCAATTTCTCCAGGCATGTAAAGAATTTTTATTGACACTTTTGGAGATGGAAGGGGAAAAAAAGAAAAAGGTGGGGGAACAGTAGCAGGAGCAGTCGACTTGTCTTCATAAACCAGGTTAGGGTTGTTTAGAAACCAGGCAATATATCTCTGTGGATCTAGGAGGGTTAGGTAGGAAAGGAGAGTTTCCCAACAATTTCAGGTGGCATGTGTAAGTATCATCATGTTTTATTTAGAAGCAAAGCTTCAGATCTAGAGAGCACACAACAAGAATAAAGTGTAAAAATAAAGACCGAGGAAATAGATTTCCCAAACCATACACCATCAAGCTGTTGAATTCTTTGTCACAAGATGCAGAAGTGAGAAACAGAAATGCATCAGAAAGCAGGATAAGAAAAATTGGTGGAGGACTGGTCCACCCATTGTTATTATACCCACTGATCCAAATGCACCTTTTGGTCAAGGAGGTATCTGGATGGCAGACTGATACACCCTAGAAAGGTAGGATCAGCAGAAAAAAATGGTCTACGCATGCTGCATTTCTTGTAGATATTCCCTAAACATTTACTACTGACCACTTTCAGAGGCAGGTTGCTGGATAAATGAACCTATGGTTGAAGTTGATAAAGTGGCTCAGTTGATTTGTGGGAGTGCTCTGTGTTTCTCTGAAAATCTGTTGATCTTACCTGCTGTCTATATTTTACAATATGTAGGTATGTTGTCAGAAAGACCCCCACAGTGATTTGTGCCAGCCAATGCACTTGAACTAGAGAAGTGGGTATAATGGAGGGCAAGTTGTACCATCTCTGTTACCTAGGAACTGCTGGCCCAAGAAAGTTGGAACCCATGATTCAACCCACTCTGGTGATATGGGAGAAGTATCCTCTGAACACGAATATTAAAGGAAATGGCTAAACTGTTGTGTTTTTTTAAAAGAAAAATATACAGAGTACAATTCACAACTACTAAATTAAAGTTGGCATTTCCTAATAAAAACACTATTAATAATTTAATCTTTTCTGATTATTCCCTAATGTTTTTTTAATGATGCAAACAAAAAAGCCACTGTCCCACAGAGACATTCAAAATTAAAGACACTTGGATTTTATCACTAGCATCATTCTAACTACCCTCACATGTCATATCCATTGCAGAAATTCAGAAAAATGTGTGAAAAGACCAACAGGGACATGCTTTAAGAGGTATTTAGATACTTAATGGAATTCTTAAGGTTCCCAGTTTCTTGCTAAGGCTGATGTACAGCGGAGCTTTTCCTCCTGGAAGAATGTGGCCAGTAATTTGAAAGGCACTTCAAAAAATGTAGGTGAAATAAAACTAGTATTACTGTCTCTTGTTTGAGTCTGTTCCTAAGAGGTTCACTGCATCTTTTTCTCTCCTGGCTTCAAATGCATTTTTGAAGTCCAAGGAGAATACTCCACACTTTGCTAGTCAACAGAACGCCTCAAAAAAAGACAGACACTAGAGATAGATAGCAAGAAATTCAGATCGGGTAGCCTCCAAGTAAAATTATTCTCCCTATGTGATGTCTGATGTCAATAAGCAAGTGAATCTGCTTGTTACACCATTACTTAGAAACAAATCTGCTTTTGGAGATCAGACCAGAATACAGGGAGAAACAACATTAAGTCCATTTTTGTCTTTCAAGGAAATAAAACTGTGTTCCTTTACATCAGCTCAATATTTTGTGTTCATGTTCCTCTCTGTAGTTACTTAAGGGAGAGGTCTCACTTCCAGAAATCTGTACTTCATATGCAGGACAGACAGACAGAAAATTTATAGTGGTAGAGCTACAAAACCCAAGAAGAGATGGATGAATATACAGAAATATTTTTAAGCAGATATTTCATGCTACTGTAATTCACTGATGCTTTCAAGGCCTCAGTTGACACATTTACAATTTGCCCTAGAAAGTGGGCATTCATGTATCTTATTGAAAGGGAACAAGCATGAAAATTATATTGTATATCTTGCATGAAATGCAACCCTCTTAACAGTTGTTTTTGTTTCCCTAAGATGAAAAGAAGTGTATCAATTCTATGGAGAAGATGTTTCCCCAGGTGTTTTTGATTTAATTCTTCACTGAAATGTAGCTCCATTATGAAACAAAATATTTCAGTCTGCCACCCTATCAACAAGGTGCAAAACAAGTGAGCAGCTATGCCCTTTTGGAAGTAAAATGGGCTTATTCATTTTTACTCATCAAAATTAGTCAAAACATTGACAAAAGTGACATTACCATTCAGAGAATTTCCATTCCAATGAAACTACATACCCAACAGGAATATCTGAAGTGCAGATTTTTTTTATATCAGACTGCATCTCTTTGCTTTTAAACGTTTTCACAGATTGGAGGCCATTAGGAGAAAACTAACAAAAAATTGATTGAAAAGGTCTATGCCAGTAAACAAGGCTTGATGTATTGATTACAAACCCTGGAACACATAATGCCATCTAGTTTATTGCATTTTGTTTCATGGCCTTAAAATAAAGCTGTTCCTGTGCTTTGCAAGGTTTATGTTAGTGTTGGGAAAAAAACCCCAAAACCAAAACGATAGCTGGCAGTTTTCTACTATATGCTTTTTAATAGTAAAATCTACTGAGAATTGGGGACTAGTTATATCTTATTGCCCGCTGTGTTAGGTTAAAAAAAATTCCATGTAATATGAAGTATGCATCCAGGACATGGAAACAGTATCAGCACTCTTTGAGTTAGACAGCAAAATCATGTATATTATTTTGTCTGTGGGAAATATTACTATACTGTAAAGATACTGCCGAACTTGAGATTTCTAAGTAGTTACCAGACATCCACAAGATACAAGTGAAAAATGAATGTCATGACATACGTGGAAAAAATTACAGTATCTGTTTAGAAGTGAGATACAGACTGAGACATACAGTCAAGTGGAAAACACCTTATCAGTTCCAATACAGTCACTTACGGTAAAGATTTCTTCTCTAATAAAAGAGACCCTTATGAAAGGTTCCCCTCCCCATTAAATGCATGTTTATGTTTATTGTACAGCCACTCCTGAATGTTAATGCTATAGGGTGCATGACTGATTATTTGTAAAGAAAAAGCTAATTATAGGTACCTGTGTGAAGCTGGCAGCATGAACTGTTTTCAGCTGGGAGACATGGCATAAAATAGGAGCTGGAAAAAAAAACATAGAAAAAATATGAAAGCATCTTAAATAAAGAAAACTAAAAAAATAACTGGAGGAATTAAAGGATGAAGAAAAGCCTGGCACGTGAGGTCCTCAAAGTTGTTTTGTAGGAATGAAAAAGAGAATAAAAAAAGGAGTCTGAGAAACCAAAGTTCTTGGAATTTTGCTCATTGACATTCATGAGGCACAGGACGATGTTGTAGTCAGTCAGATTGTGGTAGAAGGAGCCAAGGTAGAAGACAAAAAGTTTTAAGCCATAGACATAAGTTTTATACTTGCTTGTAATTGTTTGGAGGTGGATATGACTTCCTGATCATAGAATCATAGAATCATT
>NW_009199898.1:8448-13506 GCF_000690835.1 Fulmarus glacialis | reverse complement strand
CAACCTAAATGATTCTGTGATTCTAATTGCAGACACACGCCCTCCAAAAGGGAGCCCTAGCAGAATTGTCAGTCCTAGCGAGAGCCTCCAGGGCTCTGGCCACAACCACCACTGAGCGCTAGGTGAAGATGGTGGGGAAAGTGGCAGAAAGGAAGATGTATATGCTGGCTCTGGGTCTCCGCAGCATTGGAGCATATGTAATCATTTATATCATCATCTGTGTAAAATGCTACTGTTCTGATCTGGTGACTACGCTTTGATGATGTGGTCTGTAGTGCTGATAAGCAGCAGCATGAAATCAAAACCTTTCACCCACAGGACAGTCATGGTGAGTAGGGGTAACCAGGAAAGCAACCACTTGTAACCATTTGCTTATGTTTTCCACCTTTTTCTTTTTTTTTCTTTTTTTTTTTTTTTTTTTTTTTTTTTTTGCTTAAGCAGTCACTGACTTTAAAATAGGAGCTGTGTTTGCAGTACCATAGCAAATGATTCATTTTTATCTTCTCACTTCTAAAATCCAGGTGTGTATAGGGCAGGTGTAGTGGGTGGAGTGCCTGGCACTTGCTGTCCAGGTCTGCTGGGCGCACTGCTCCAACTTGATGTTGGACAGGCCGACCCACAAGAGTTTCTGTAACCCCCCCTTATTGCCATTGTTCGCCCTTCCTTCAGTTTCTCCAACTTGCATCCCTCCTGTTCTGAGAGGAGTGACCACAGTAGTGATCACTGACCCCCCTCCACAAACTGGTATAAGGTTGTGTTTTGTGCCATCTCTACTCCATGCAAGAAAGGGAGGAGGAGGGAGAAGAAAGAGCACAGACTTTACTGAAGAAGGGTTAAGGAGCCTGCGGGAAAGCAGAGGGATCTGAAGAAAGATGGAGTGATGGAAAGGTACTTTGAGAGGGGGGAAAGGTACTCTTTTTTTTCCCCTCTTTCTTTCATTCCCATTTATTATGCCTATAACATATTTATTAAGTGTACTTCTCCACCTAAATCCTGTCCCCATTCAAATTAAAATTTAGGAGTGGAACCATATTCTATGGTTACTTCATTTGATGTCCAGAAGGTCATAAAACAGAGGACTTAGTCCATAAATTTATACAGAGTATGAAACACATTAGAAAGAACCTGCTATGATTTTGTTATCTGTATAAAATGCACACTTAGGTCACTCCCAGTGTGTTTGTTAGGCCATGTAAAGGAATAAGCACCCATTGAGCTAGGAATTTTGAGCCTAAATAACTCAATAATTCATGAGTTTTTTGTATCATATCAATTTCTTATTGCTGGCTGTTTGCATTCAAGAAGGGCTTAGGTAGATTGAATGAAAGGTGCAGTGATGGAGGTGCCATGCATACTGACTGGCCACATCTCCCTTAGAAAACTGTTTTGTGTGGTGTAAACTGTAGCTTTGGTTTGCTGCAGAAAAAGAAACTTGTCAAATATTTGCTACCTGTGGAGGAAAATGATCTCCAGTTATCCCCTGGTGAGGGGGGTATCATTTGGAGTGTTACCCTGAAATTTTTCAAGACCATCCAACTAAGAATAATTAATTTCATAATATTACATTGATGCTGTCTCCACTGTGTTGTAACGCGATGGTTATAGCAGATCGCAGCAGCTGTTGGTGCTGCCTTAGTTGGGTGGCTTTGTGTACATAATTTGGCTGTATGCTCGCAGTCATAAGTAGCATACCAAATAAATGACAGCACTTCATTATTGAAAGACTTGCATATCTTTGCTGCCAGTTATTGTTGAAAGGATATGACATTTTTCTTCTTAGATACCTAGACTTTATTCTGCTAAACTGCACAATAAAAAAAATTTTTTTGAAAGTTTTATAAATAATTTCTATTCCTTTGCTTCCCTTAAGCCACAAAAGATTTTTACAGAGGATTAGAATTAGGATCTGTATGCCATTGAAAGCCAAGCACACTTGAAACACAGTAAGTTAAACTTTTCAGGGTACATCGCTGTGCCTAAAAAAACCACCTCATTGGTTAATGTCTCCTGAACTCTTTTAAAAAGAAAATAAAAGTGTTTTTATCTTGTGCTAGCAAACATATGGTAACTTACAGAAGGTAAAAGCCTGATGAGGACAAGGGCAAGGCAAATATTTGTGTCTGATATGTTAATAGATGAGATGATAATCAATGGGCTCCCTTTAGCTATATGCTATTGGAAAATCTTAATTGATTTTTTTTGTGATATGATTTTCCATTGTAATCTGTATGCTAGGTAACACAAGTAAAATGCACAACCCATCTTTTTTGGTTTTATCTGGTGAACTGCACTCAAATGAAAGAATATGAAGCTAAGCAGTAGATACTGTCTTTATCTTGTATCTAAGAAGTGTTTTTATTTTATGTGAAAAACGTTACATCTGCCAAAGCTTAATGCTTTGGGAGCTCATGCCAAGATAATGGAAAGTGTTCTGTATTTTAGATTTAGCTTATTAGGACTGTCCTTAATCTAAGTACTAAAAGTTTTACATTGGTACTACATGTCAAATGATTATTTTTTTAAAACTAAGAGACAGTAAGAGCAGCTTTAAATTTTATATTTGTTTGAGGTTGGAATTGTTTATGGTTTTCCTTTGTTTCTGTTCTTCTGTTTTTTTAAAATATTCTTTTACTGAATTATACTGTTTTGAGTCAGATTTTTTTCTAGCATTATATTTAGTGTGACAAGCTAAAACAAATAGAAGCAATAGCCAAACTAACTATTTTTCTTCTAGAAACAGGAAGCAGTTGTTACCAAGAATAGCCAAACTGAGTTTGAATGAATCAGTTTCCAAAATGTTGTTTTGGTTGGAATGAACGACCTCATGCACAGAAACTCATAAATCAAAAATGAATAGTGGTGGAAATCTGCTTAGTGTACAATTGACGTGGATACCCAAGAACTGTAAAATAAGACGACGGATCTAGTCAGATTCATATGGTTAGAATTTCTTAAGAAGTTGTTTTAAATGTTTATGATTTTAAAAATGTATATATACACATATTTTTTGCAGTTGTACATCATATATACACATATATTTTCATACATACATTTTTATCCATGTTCATTTAGTGTTAATATATGTATGTGCATGTTCATGTATGTCCATATACATATATATACACACATTTTTGCAGAGAGAGAGAATGTGTGTATATATATATATATTTATATATTTGTGTATATTTTGCAGAGTTTGAATTCTAGGTTACCTCTTGGTTATTTTTCCAGGCCATGATTCTAAAAAGACAAGAATATTCTTAACCTTCAAAGAACATAAAATAACAAAGAACAAACCCATTACATGAAATCCCCCAAATCCATCTCCAGTTAGCATAAGAACTGTGTAGTGATTTATTCCAGGTGGCCAAAAGCCTGGCCCAGTCAAAATTCATTGGGTAAAAATTTAATTTTGTACCTGTAACCAACAGGCAAAGAATGATCCAGAGATACATAGATTATAAAGCTTGCTAGCTGCTTGCTCTAATAGTTTCCGTATCTAAAAGGTAATTAAGAAGTGGAAGTCAAAATTATTTTTGCTGTCAACCTCAAGGTTCCAGTAATTACTATATTAACAGAAGTTAACTGTCATCTATACAGTTAATCTGGAAGTGACCCATAAAAGCAGTACACATCTGTTACCAGGTCATACTCAAGGCTCTGATTATGATTGCTGCATTAATCTGTATGGAAACAGTTTTTCAATTTCTAAATGAGGAATTCATAGAGGTGTAAATTAACCAGAAATCTTGAATTTAAAAAAAGCCACAACAACCCAAATAGGAAAATGGTAAGCGTTTTATAAGGCTTTCATCTTTCTCTATGTCTATGCACTTAGAAGTATCTGAATACTCCAGAAAAAAAGGAGCCGTGGTCTCAGTACAGCAGTAGCTACATCAGTGCTGTGTGATACGGCATTCCCAAAGCTCTTTCTTCTAGAAGACTTAATGGTGACTCGCCCGAGGAGAAGGGCACAGTAGAAGAATGCTGTCGGAAGCTGATTCTGAAAGAGTCCTGTCTGTTTCCACTCTTATATTACTAAGAGACCTAAAAATGGGAACTCACAGACATTCATACCACTGTTTTAGATGCCTTAGGGTATCAGTAACATCCACATTGGGTTGGCAAATAAGACACAGGACTGAAGGGAGAACTAACCCCTTCCAGAGCAGCAGCTGAAGACAGAGGGTCCCAGGGTATATGAGAATGTATTTGAATACTTGTGTTTAGTTCCACAGTTACTTTCCTTGAGACTGAATACCAGATGCTACATTAGCATGTATAGGGAGGAGTTGATTAAGTGCTAAGCATACCTGTGGAATATTTACTTCCTTGGTATTTCTGTGTGTCATGCAAAGCATTTTAGTCTGTGTGTCATGCTGTGGTATAGAGTCTTATTTGTCCATCAGTGGACAAGGGAAGAGCTACTGATGCCATCTCTCTGGACTTCTGTAAGGCCTTTGCCACAGATGCCACAGCATCCTTCTCTCTAAATTGGAAAGATATGGATTTAATGGATGGACTATTCGGTGGATAAGGAATTCGCTGGATAGTAGAATCCAGAGAGTTGTGGTCAATGGCTCAATGTCCAGATGGAGATTGGTGACAAGTGGTTTCCCACAGGGGTCCATATTGGGATATATATCTATATCTTCATCAACAACATAGACAGTGGGATCAAGTGCGCCCTCAGCAAGTTGGCAGATGACACCAAGCTGAGTGGTGTGGTTGACACGCCTGAGGGACAGGATGCCATCCAGAGGGACCTGGACAAGCTTGAGAAGTGGGCCCATGTGAACCTCATGAGCGTCCTGCACCGGGGTCAGGGCAACCCTCAGTATCAATACAGGCTGGGGGATGAAGGGATTGAGAGCAGTCCTGCCGAGAAGGACTTGGGGGTACTGGTGGATGAAAAACTGGATGTGAGCTGGCAGTGTACGCTCACAGCCCATATCCTGGGCTGCATCAAAAGAAGTGTGGCCAGCAGGTCGAGGGAGGTGATTCTGCCCCTCTACTCTGCTCTGGTGAGACCCCACCTGGAGTACTGTGTCCAGCTCT
>NW_009199898.1:0-8300 GCF_000690835.1 Fulmarus glacialis | reverse complement strand
CCTTTCAATACTTAAAGGGGGCTTATAAGAAAGATGGGGAAACACTTTTTTTTAATAGGGCCTGTAGCGACAGGACAAGGGGTAATGGTTTTAAACTAAAAGAGGGTAGATTCAGACTAGATATAAGGAAGACATTTTTTACAATGAGGGTGGTGAAACACTGGAAGAGGTTGCCCAGAGAGGTGGTAGGTGCCCCATCCCTGGAAACATTCAAGGTCAGGTTGCACGGGGCTCTGAGCAACTTGACCTAGTTGAAGATGTCCCTGCTCTTTGCAGGGGGGTTGGACCAGATGACCTTTAAAGGTCCCTTCCAACCCAAACCATTCTATGATTCTGTGATTTGCGTTTCTAGTTGCAGGTGTTTCGTTTCATGCATGTTCCTGTGTAGTAGAAATGTAATTCTATGCAAAGTGTGAGGGAACTACCAGTAGCTGGTTGTTGTCTGGTCTGAGATCTTTGCTTTATCCGTTCCAGTAGCATCTTGAAAGTTATATTCCAAAATGAAACCTCACAGTCCCTTCTTTTTGTGATCTGGGCTGTATTTCATGCTGTCTTTTCCCAAAGGGGGCCATCTATGATCCTTATGTGCAATATCTGCCTTATCCTCAGTTGGTCCACCTTGATTTTCAGACTAACTGCTCCATAAATGGTTCATAAGCTGTTTTCCACAACTGCTTACAGAGTCTAATCTTTCAAAGTTCAAAAACCCCTCATCGCTTTAGTAATTTGAGCCTACACATAGACATACGTGAATCTGAACAGGAAGTACAGAAATAAGAACTCATGAACTAACTGCATAGTAATCTATTCCAAGTACATGTATAATGTGTTGCTTCTAATTCTGACAGTGCAGTAATTCTCTACAGAAATTAAAGAACATTACCAGAAATAATATTTTTGGTGTCTTCAGCAATATTTTCTTCTTTTCTCTTAAACACTCATCAAATGAATATAATTCCTGCTTCAGACCTACTAGAGCTGTTACAGTGTCCTAAGATCAAGTGTCTTAAAAGAGCTTTCACTGCTACTCATCTTCTCAGCAAAGGCTGGAAAGCTAGAGGACCTTGTAACTTCTTGCCCATGGGGGCAGGCTGATGTGGATCTGGCAAATCAGTTGAATACAAATCTTTTGTTCTGCCTGATCTATACTTTTAAAGAAGAAATGAATAGGCAGAATTTGTAAGCCACTGTTCCTAATATTTACTGCACAGTTATTAGCAATGATATCCAGCCTGATTACTATTTTATCCTCTGTCCGAACTGTCAACATCTTTGAAAGAGGCTTTCTCTTGGTTCTTGAGGCATTCTGTCTAGGACCACAAAGTTTATAGCAACTCTTCTTTTTATGGTTTCTTTTTCCAATTTATTCTCTACCCAGCCAACTAAACAAAGAAGTTGTCTGTGTTACATTTAAGACTTAGGAGATAACAGTGTGAGACAAGTCAGGTTCACAGCTACTGGTGGGCAAAATAAGCTTGTATCTGTGAACCTGGCCATGGAATCAGGCTAGCTCAGTGGAATCAACTCAACATTATCACATACAATAAATACTGTCTTATATAACCTTTAGGATTCAGAGACTTACCTGTGGCTCCCCCTGTACTTGTCATACATTTATGTAGTCTGCTTCTAGAAATATGAGAATCTGCTTGTACCTTTTTAGGCAAAAAGGGAACTCCAAATGATAGTGTTATTCTTTAACTAACATGCTGCATTATCCCGTAAAATGGTAGATATGAAAAAAACCCATACATATCGTAAAACAAGAATATGGAGCAAACTGCCAGCTCTGCAGCCTGGCAAAGACACCAAAGTGGAATAGTAACAAGTTACTAAAATGGTTGCTGATGGCATCAAAAAGGATGTGTGTCCACATAGGGGAGCCGGGCTTTAGGATTTGAGTGTTGGTATTCCAGATTTTTTATAGAAACTGAAACTAAACAGAGTCTTCTGGCTCACAACCTTAACTGGGCAGGCAGTTTTGTTACACACATCTCACTACGTATGTATTTCTACCACACTTGGAATTACGGATATTAAGGGACTGAGATCTAGAAAAACTAATACATTCAATAAAGTTACCAAGATATACTGTACCAATATAAAAACATCAAGATACAAGATATAATATCTGTCAAAGATTTTATTTAATCTATATTTCATACAGAATGCTTAAGTGATAGGAAAACAAATGAAGACAAATTTAAATGCTTGTATCTCTAAACTTTTTGCAGAACCCGAATAACCATATATCATCATTATCTTCTATTTTTTTCAGCCAGCAGACTTTACAGGAAAGCAAGCACTGAAGCAGATTAAAGAAAAGGGGCTCAAACGACGACTGGTATATCTCACCTTGGAAACAGATAATGTTGATCCAGAGGGAAATGAAAGTGTGTGGCATAATGGCAAGGTAAGGATTATAGATCGTGTTACAAGAAACTAATGTTAATTCTCCATGAACAGAATCTAACTTTGTGTTTCAAGTGTGAATGCATTAGTTTTGTTTTACTGGCACAGAACGATTTGAAGCTATCATAACCATTTTCTAATCTTCAAGCAGGAAGTAAAGACTAACTAAATACCTGCAAAGAAAATGTGAAATACCATCGATTCACAGAAACTAGAGTTGGAACAGAGTAAAGCATTAACTCATCTGTTCTTTTCTCCTGCAAGTTCACCATTGCCCTAAAAAACACTTTTGCTATTCACTTAAAAGAAACAAAACAACAGCAAAGTTTAGGCCTCCACATTTCAGCACAGATTATGTGTTGAAATGCTCACTAGCAGTTAAATTATTGTATATAACAAACACATGCATGCTTATAGTGTTTGTTCCCGTGAAAACTTAATTGAACACAATAGCAATACACTGTTTTTTCAAGGAGCAAAAGCTTCCCAGTTTAAGGTGGTGTCACCCACAGCAGAGAATATTATGAACTGCATGACACACTTGAAACTTGCTTGATGTCTGAAGTGTATATACCGAAACTAGTATATGAGATGTATAGTTGTTTGATCTGTTTGTTGTTTTTTTTAAGAAAACCTCACTGCATCTTGAAAATAAACATAAATGTTTGTGGTTTTTTTCAGGTTATTGGCAACACCACATCTGGAAGTTTCAGTTACAGTGCTCAGCAGAGTCTGGCTTTTGCATATGTTCCCACAGAACTCAGCAAAGTTGGACAGAAATTGGAAGTTGAACTTTTAGGAAAAAACTATCCAGCAACCATTATACAAGAGCCACTGGTGCTGACTGAATCAACGAGAATGCGCCTTCAGAGAAAGGGTGAAAGTCCTAAAATATAAACACAGATGAGAATACAGCAAATTGTGCCATTAATATGCATGAAATTAAGAGAAACAAACTACTCAGATTTGCTAATTACTAAACACAAGATCCTCATTGCCGTACATCAGTGAGAAATTTGATGGTGTTATCCTCTTGCTTCCTTGTATGGGCTATTCACGTTAGAGAGCGGAGCACAGTTCATGAACCAGTATGTGTTCCCTCTTCTCAGTAGCACTTGTAAGCAGAAAGTGGCAGAGAATGAGTAGATCCTTGATTCAGCTTGCTCCCACATTGGCTGGCAGATCTGAATTAATGCAGAGGAGAAAGTTGCTCTTGGTACTGGCCAATAGCAAATTCTTCCTCCTCCTTGACACTCAGTTCCTCCTTTGCCTGTCCTCACGGTAAAGTAGCTTATCCTGGCTCCTTACAACATGGCATTGCAAACTTATCATTAAAATAATGTCATTAGTTCTGCACAGAAATGCTTCCTAAGGAATTTAAATACATCCCAGCAATCATTAAAAATAATAAAGGCAATATTAAAGGCAAACTGAACTGTTAACATTTTTTCGCAGTGTGTCACCCTGGCAGAAATTCTCGCAGAAAATTAAAATCTAGTTCTTCTTAATGAAACAGTTATGGGAAGCCCATTTATCATTTTAGATGAATCATCTGGTAGATTACATGTAATATTCTACAACACACAGGATGTTATTGCTCAATTTTGAACAGAACTTTTACTGTGTCATGGATTTACTGTTCTAAATCTGAAGAGCTAGACTGACACCAGAGAACTTCTGTTCTTCTTTTTCCTATTAATTATAGACTGAACAGCAGTAAGAGCCATATGTTGTTAAACAGAAATATTAACAATAAAAAAAAAGTAATTAAAACCACAGCAGAGGAGCTTTATTCAGTGTTAAATATTCGATAACTCGAATAAGCAGGATTGGGATAACGTAAATGATGGGAACACACTAAATTATTAAAACACTCTCTTGAATTCCATAATATGCTCAACAATTCTTTTGAATAAGAACAATATCACAATTTCTAACTTACAAAGAGTAACAGTCCCCTTTAGGCTATAGATAAACCTTTCCGAAGTACATGTGAATATGAATAATGTCCAAAATGTACTTTCTCCAAAGGAGCTGGTGCCTCTAAATCTTCAGCAAAGAAGCAAATGTATAAATAGAATATACCAGGAGAAACACAATTTGAATAATGAACACTTACTCTTGCTAAAGTAAGCTGACATTGCATTGTGCTGTTATGAATATCTTTAACAAAGCAGGTAAAAATAAAATATACAAGCTTTGGCAGATTTGCATGTAGTACTATCTTGAGTGAAGAATCCATTCAGAAATTGTCCTTTGTTACACTTTCATAAGTGATTTAGTTCTACTTTGCTGAACCAATCAGAGATGTTATTTTCTAAAGGTGACATCATTTGTAATGAGGCAGTTAGCCACTATGTTTCCTTGAGAATTTAAGAAATATAAAATACAATACAACGCAATGTTCTTTTGTTTAGGAACATAGCTTTGAATTTCAGTACTTCCCAAGAACATGCAAATTCACTAGACACCACGTCCTGGAGCATACAGTAACAGTTATCCTGAGACAGGCTCTCACATATACTTTCCTAATAAGCTTTGCTATGCCAAAATTCATCAATACCTTCCACATCCCAATCTGGAAGTTAGAATCAGGTTTGTAACTGCTTTTCCAACCTCACAGAAAGAAGTGCTATTCATTAACATGTCAACCAGATCAGTCTAACTGTGCAGAAGGGGCAGGCTTTCTGCAGCCTGAGCAAAAGCTAATGAATCACAGATGTAATTCCTATAGTCAAGTAAGCTCAGAAACTGTACCCTCCATGGGCTTGTACCTCCTAACCACTAATTTCTCCTCTTAGCTGATGCAGACAGCTACCTGTCTTATTTTACAGTATAGTATTTTAGGGGTCCAAACACTGATTTCCTTGTGGGCTTCTCATTGATGGCTGTCACCCAAGTCTCATGAAAATCGAGCCTTGGCCAGTTAATTTTCATTTAGTTTCAAGATTTAGGGAAGCAGACAAAAACCGTACCGTGCTGCTTCTGGGACAAGGCAATGCAAAGTAAAGTTTCTTTTCTGCAGCCAACTTGTAAGACCAAAAGAACTCCTTGTTCATCACTGACCGTAAATAAGAAAAATGGAATATCTGAGAGCTTGTTGCACTCCTTTACGTCTTAAGAAAGACAGTGCTTTCTGTTTAGCAATGCTTTCAGGCGCAGAAATATCTGACGTAGTTTTAAGCAAGCATGGCTGAGTATTGGAAGCACTGTAGCTATGATAGCTGTATGTCTGACGGGGCTTCCTAGTTGACATAGTTTCTTTTTTACTGCTCAGTAAAAAAGCTGCCTTACCTAAGTCAGCTTACTGAGTATTTATTAGGATAGCTCAATATTGCAGCACTTTGCATAGCGTGGATAAACTAAACTGTAAGGGGATGAAGATTTACAAATCATGCCCACTGAGAGGTTCACACACTTAAGTCAATCTTTCATAGTTACAAAATGAAAATTATAAACCTGAAGAAATGGGGGGGTCAGTGTGGAGGGTGGGGTATGGTGTTGAGCAGGTTTCATGGTTTCCTGTCACTGCTTCTTTTCATTATAAGTTGTGATATGGTGTTGCATAAACTTGTGGTGTCAGGATACAGCAAGAGGAAATGAATAGGAGCAAGAATGTTTAAGTAGTACATCCATGTTTTAAGAGGGCTTCTAACCAATCAAACAGAAATACCAGGGTAGAAAGACTGTCAGGGACATCTTTGGAGTCTTCTGCAACCCGATTAGCTAACAGAGGAGACACATCTGTAATGAGGTGAAAAAATGACAGTTGGTCATCTAGGAAATTTTCTGAAATATTCAACTTTCTGTGTGTGGAGAGATCAGGACATGTCAAAAGGCAGCTTTCTCAGACACATTTTTTGTCACTTTCCTTTATTTTATTTCCATCTCCAGAGAGTTTTGGTACACCAGAGTAGATGTTACTACTACAATTTGAAGTTTTGTTTCAAATTCCCACGTGCTATGGCAAGATGTGCCATGTTCATACCGTGTGTGGAATGATAAATCGACACGGATAACATAATTTTGTGTGTCACTCTAGTGACTTCATTAATCGTTGACCTCAAAACAGCATCCAAATGATTCAACCTCAAATTCAGAAAAGGTACATGGAAATATAGTGGAGTGAACATAAACCATTTCCAGGATTTATTCTTTTGATTCAAGAGAATACTCTCTGCTATAAATAGTATTTTCTGATTAGGATTCCAAATCCCTCAAGTAGTAATAAAAAAAACCCCAAACACACTAAGAAAGTATAACAGGCAGCAACATCCAGACTGTGACTGTGCAGTATCTGCTGTGTATGTTTTAGATGGTACAACTTAATGTTTTAACTCTGGCAGCGCAGGCAAACAGGTTATCCAATTCTGGTGGAGCAGGATAACCGGCAAGTAACTCTTGACATTCCTCTACAAGGGAATATGAATTCAGCTGCACTTGAACACCTTGATACTTTTGGAAGCATGTCAGATACTTTTGGAAACACTGGATACATTTGGAAACAAATTTATTCCAAAATTTGTATCCAACATTTCCAATTTTACCAGCACTGTGTAGATTTTCAAGTAATTATTTTGAATGAACAGGAATGGTTTCCATGGGGATGGAAACATTTGAATGGCACTTTACCTATAATAAGGACATGGAAGAAGTTAGTAAAATATACAATTCAGTGAGACAACTGTGACTGGTGATAGGATCTGAACTAAAACCAAGGTAAATCGGAACTTTCCAGCCTTTTGAACAGCATGAATCACACCTTGACAAAGAAAATGTAACTCATAGTCACATACCAGCTTGTCAGCAATCCTGGAATTTACTTCAGGGAAAACTGACTTCAGGACAGTATTGTTGCTTGTTGCTCCAGTAACAGCTGTGGACACACACATTCTTATTGTAGAAAAAAATGTGGCATCACTTATCATGGCTGTGGTTTTCAAACCAGCAGGGAATTCTTGGGGATTTGTGAAAAAAATCTGGTAAATTCTCAGACTTATCCACTAGACTTCATTCATAGGAGCAGGAACTTCCTTTCTACAGAGACTTGTCAACCAAAAAGAAAGTAGACAGGAGTGCAGCATACTCAATATTTGTCTTTCTTACCGAGAAATACGATTTTTAATGTGGATTGTTCTTTCACCTGTTACCAAATGGCTATATAAATTTGGAAATGCAAGTATGTACCATTCCAGCTAAATGTGAAACACATGGTTATTTGGTCTTTAACTGGACACTGAAATTTATAGGTATTCCATGGATGAACAAAATTGATCAGAGCTGACAGCTATTTCTGTTCTTTCACAATCTTAGATATTTCATCAAGATTATAACTAAGGTAGTGGTCGTTTACAATATTGCTTTAGAAGATTACATGGTTTGAAGAAACAGCCCTGTTGACATAGCTGTTATTTCTGCTTCTGGGTTGCTTCGCTTCCTTCCTACTCAGTAACAGTCACAAGCACCTTCTTACAGCCAGACCTAGATCAAGACTTCTCATCCGTATGAACAAAACAAAGAGAAAAAAGCACTGAGTCGCTCATGATTTTGCAGAAGGGGTGGGAGGGGAGGGGATGAGAGCAGCAGCTGATGATGGCAGGAGAGCGGCCATGCACTTTTCTCCTACAGGAATGACCGCCATCTCGCACAGCTCAGCTGCTTCTTCAGTGGCAGTGGCTATCTTCTGTCTTTCCCAGGCTGTGGCACAGGTTGGCAGGCAGCAAGGCCATGGCTGTTTTGCAGCTGCCCCACTTTGCTTATGCACAGAATAAACTCTGTTGGCAGTATTAAATCTCGATGAGCTGCCATGGTGTCGCATATGAAGACAGAAACAAGAGTCCAGTTACTTGTACCAGAATACACTGTGCCCTCTACTCCAGCTGTTGTAT
>NW_009199897.1:78528-91611 GCF_000690835.1 Fulmarus glacialis | reverse complement strand
ATGAGCCCCGCCAGCTCGTACGCGAGAAACCCCCCTTTCTCGTACGCGAGAAACCCCCCTTGAGAAACCCTCTCCCAGCATAGGCACAATAGCTGAAGTCAGGTACAAAGACTGTCTTAACAGAGACCAGTCTGAATTTCACCTTATACTAGTCCCATCGCTTCTCTCAAGACTTTGCCTGAAAGGATGCTATTGACTGAGTTAGGAGATACTTTTTTTGTAAGTTGGTCATAAAAGCTGAGTAGCAAGATGCCATTAAACACTGTACATATATTCTGAGACCTGAGAACTGTAAAACAGTATCATGGCTTTTTAGGGGTCTCTTAAAATTTGAACTTTGAGAACGATAAAATAATGATCAATATTTGTTTGAATGCATGATAAAGGATGGCAACAGGGCACACTCAGGTAAGAGGTCAGTCTGATCATGGAGAAAGGTGTAACTTTTGAAGAAAAGGCCATTTGTCATTGAGCTCTAAATAACCTCAGATAGAAATTCCAGTGTCAGAAGCAAATTAGCATGAAAGAAATAATGCAGTGAATACAATAGGCACAGATTTGTAAAAGAGCAACAGAAAAATATTCCAAACAACATATGTAAGAATATTTATATGACAAATATAAACAGCAATAGAAAGCTAACGTGCAGTGAGTGACATGAAATGATGTCTGTAAAACAAAAATTATAGTTAGCACTTAAAAAAAAAAAAGGAAAAAAGAGAAGAAGCTAGATGTCCAATTTAGATGTAGAAAGCAGCACACATGCAAAAGATCAGCTAAAAACATAAGTAGGTAATGAAGGATGCTATTTCTGAGTTTCAGTTTTATTTTTACTAGCCACCCCCTGGGGCAGCAATTCTGAAGTATTTGCATAGAAACTCACTCTTCTAGACTGTGATGATTAATAAGGAACAAAACATGACCTGACTGCTATCGGGATGAGCAGGCAGCATACCTTTATGGCTTTGACACTTAATGTGTTTTTTCTGATGCATAATGCAACAGCATTGAACTTGTGCAAATGATTACCTATTTCAGCTGCTAACTTGCTGCAAAGCAGAATGTATTATGTATTAGTTACCTCCACATTCCTAACACAAAAGCAGGGGAAAAGCAGTTGGGGATTATCCAAGAGGGTAGCATATTTCCTAGGCAAATGTCAGTATGGCACCACAGATGGAAATCTTTGCTAGATATGCCTCACTGGGGTTAATGTCAGGGACAGGCCTTATTTTGTGGCACAACTTGAATGCCCACTTCTCACTTAACATTCCCTTAGTCATTTGCAGTTCTGTGTCTCTCTTTCAAATAAGAGAAATTTCTTTTTTTTTAATTAAGCTATCTATTTTTTTGCTTCACAATTCAGTAACCAAAGCTCAAGGTTCTCAGACATTTTTCTGCTAAGGAGCAATCAGTGGTGGGCATAGGTCTGTAAGGAAATCCCCTCTAGGCAAGGCTGAGCAGGGGAGCGAGTGGCTGAGCAGGCTCTAGCTATTCCCTCAAAACCACCTGGTACAGAACTGCCCCCCTGTAAGATGTGATGTGGCTCCATTTAGACACGCTATTTCCTTAACTTACCTCCAATATTTTACACCCTGCTCACCTGAATGCTGCTGAAATCAACCTGCACATAGCAGTTTCTTTGCTAGTAAACCCAAGCCAACATCAGCCTAACTGGGAATCTCTCTTTCCATAGGCTTTCTTACAGGCATATGCTCAGTGCTCAGTTCTGATCATTTGGCTGTTTGTGCTCCCTCACACTTTGGGTACACAGATTATCCAGGGTCTTGGACAAGGACTATGCTTTATTCTTGAAGAACACAGTAGGTAGCACTGAATCTAAACCCGTGTAAACTTGTGTTTCTTGGCAGCGTTGCAGTGCAACAGCAAACAACAACGCCTTCACAGAAGTGACTGATGGGTTCCAGGTTTTCTTAAAAAGTCGGAAAGTTTTATGCCTCTAAAATTTATTCATAATTTAGATGAAATCCTTATGTAGTTGACATGACTTTTGGAATCCAATATTGAAGTGATGAAAGTCTTCAAATGCACACAATAGGCATATTGCAATCAAAACACAGACAGATGCACGTTTAGTCAAAATAATGAGAGAAGAAGGAATTTAATAGGTATTGTGTGCATGTGAGATGGACAGCCCATGCAGGGAAGCAGATCGAAAACTCAGAAACAGATTGAGAGCACAGCCTGAATCAGCATGGGCATATAGGCAAGAAAACTAGACAATGAACTCCGGGGTTGACAGGCTAGCTGAAAACAGCTTGTTGTTTTACAGCTACAGAAGCGTTCCATTTGTCCGATTCCTCCTGTGTTCAAACAAGCAGGATGCTGAACTTTCCTACAGAGAGAAGATAGAAAGATGCTGGATCCCATCACTAATTCCTCTTTCAACTCAGAACAGCAAACACGGTTCGTAGGCTTAACTAGTCTCCTGGTCAAAAAGAGTAAGAGATAATTGATCAAAATTCAGTTGTACCCAACCAACTGTCTAAGCATTGGTTATTTCATAATTTCCAGACTCAAGATGATCAGTTTTATGCTCTATGCCACACAATAGGATTTTTGTGTTTGTGTTTTGTTTTTTTATTTCAAGTAACAACGTACCATTTACTTCATATACCCCATCTCGGAGAAAAAACACTAAATGTTTTGTAGTCAGTTTGAAGCAAGCTGCCAAACTGGGGTTTCCTTATTTGTTCTCATGAGATCAGTCCACCTTCTGAAAAAGGTGAGAATTAAACTTTAAAAGGACACTTGGTTTCAATTCATGCTTTGCTACGGACACTTGATATGACCTTAAGGAAATTGTTCCTCAACTTCCCATTTGCAAAATGTTGAGGACAGTATCTGCTACTCAGTGAAAAGAAGTGTTATGATACCCGTTCACGATCCGAGATACAATATACTATCATTAGAAGCACAGTATAGTTAATTATGGTAAATCCATAAATGTTACCTGAAGAAGCTATTTTATTACCTCCTAAAGGCAAAAGCATTTCCAAATACCAGCTTACTTAATCAACTCAATTCAATAATAATGTAAATGCTGGTGCAATGGTAAAGTCACGTACGTTAATATCTGCATGAGAGATTTAATTTGCAAAAAAGACTTGCAAACCAACGCGCTAGAGGTTTTATCTATGCCAGGAATACTGAGGAGATCAGATACATGGAAAATATTAGCAATACTGAGACCGTTTACAGAGGCAGAGCAGTAGGACAAATGTAAACAATTCATAGTCTTTTCCCGAAGGAAGCTTTGGATAAAAGCATGCACAATGTAGACGTCTTCCGATTGTTCTCAATAGATCCCTACAGTGTCTACAGGCCTGTTGAAATTCATGTATCAGATGCTAATCAACAAAGCCTTCAGAAAGTACTGGGGGAAATGAGCATTTACATTCAACTCAGCAACAGAGACAGCTGTGCTTCCGCAGTCCCAGTATATATTGTGCTGATTTCAATCAATATGCCACGGTGTGAGGCCTTAGGCAACCATGCTGGTTTTTTATAAATAAGGAACAAAAATATTCCTAAATGTGATGGTTAGGAAATATTTATAGACAAGAAGAAGAAAGCACTAGCATGAAAATGAACATTCAATACTAACCTCCGTTGTTCATCAGCAATCCAGTAAAAGGGGGAGTGAATAAGAATTTCCATTTAATTGCCTTTAACAGCACTCTAGATGAGGATTTACATTCCCCATCCTGAGCATTCCCTCCAGGCACAGAAAACACAAGAAAGGGGAAGCTTGTAACAAAGAGCACCACTTATCTACAACACAACTAATTAGGTTCATGCTGGTAATTTTAAAGTAGCTCTGTTCAAAATGAATATGGCCAATAATTAAATTGTTTCTATAAACAAAATAATTCACACATTATTAATGAACCATAAGGCGGCTTAAAAATTTGCACCAATGTCTATATTGGTGTTTACGTGAGTTCATACTATTATCAGGACAACGTCCAGCTATTACAATTAAACTATTCTATTGGTTCTGTTAAAACCAATAGAAGCATTACCAGAACAAACATGGAAGACTGTCAAGGATGTTCTTTTTTTTAACAAAATGTGTCTGAAGTCTGAGATGGAACATGCCTTCCATGGAAGCTCTATTACCTTTGCAGTAAATGGCGAAATCCCTATTTAACTAAAACTTAATGAGTTTTTTTGCTTTTCTGATTGTTTTTCTTTTTTTCTGTTTTTCTAACTATGAAATGGCAGAGATAATTGCAATTCTTCCCCCTGTGCTTGCTTGAATAAAGCTGCAAAGAATGTGTGCCAAAATCCAATTGAAGAGTCGTTGGCCTGTCAGGACATTCTAGTTATTTCACGTTATCTCCCCATATGTAAACTGACATTCCATAGTGAGAGCACGCGTACAGTGCATTTTAGGAATGGTCTAGGTAAAGTCATGTTGCTAGTGAATAATAAAAACAACTCATAAAGATTACCAACTGCATTCTACATTGCTGCTACTACTTTTGCCGTAGTGTTCTGCTGGAGAGAAGTTAAGATTATCTCCAGTTGTAAAGGCAGAACAGGGGGGAGGAAAGAAGGACTCTTTTGTCACATCAAATTAGGACTATCACAGAGCCACATATAAAGAAGCAGAGGCTGCATGCCCAGAATGCCTTTTCTAGAAGAGAAGGGAAGAAATAAGGAGTAGGGATACAATTACGTCCTAGACACAGATGCACACCAACCAGCGAAGTTGGATGGAGCAAGGAAAGAGAAAGCTGCTTCTTAGAAGATAACACTCTTTGCACACTAGAGTAAAAAAAGCAATGGAGAAATCCTGCATCAGTATCTGCTGCAGATGCAAGGAGTATGCCTCAACACATATAAAAAACGATGAGTAGAAAACTGTAATTTTTATTATCATAATACTAGGTTTGTGCTAACTTTCAGAACTACTTATGCACCTATAGGTTACCTGCTTACTGAATCACCTGAAAGCTTTAAACTAGCTGAGCCTCACTTTAGGAGGGATTATGAGAGTTGGTCTCAAATTTAGAAGGAAATGTTATTCTTCTGCAAAACACTCAATTGTGTTTACATACATCCTGGAAGTGATAAAACATCAATTTTATTTAGATCCTCTTCTTTTTATGTCTTGCACTATTTTCTTTCAATAAAAAAAAGCAGAGATCTAAAACTATATACCCTGAGTATATGGTAAGTGGTAGTATTTTTGCCAAGCAGCAAAATGAAGGATTATCTTCTCCAAGAACAGGAAACTTCTCTTCTTGAATAAGAAAACAAGTAATACAGGTACAATCTTGACTTCAAAGCACTGTAAAATGTCACCCTCGGGCAGAAGTCTTTATGCTCAGAATACTTCTCTTTGTCATACAAACAAAAGAAATTAGAAGCCAAAATGGGCATTTGCTCTCTCCACATTTTCACAGAGAAGAGAAAAAAAAACCAAAACCATATCTCCTTTAAGGTATTTTTTGGATCCACAGTAAAGTCTCAGATAATCAAAGCAGCAGTATCTTATCCTTGAACTGATGTTTAGAGACAAGCATAAAGACTTGTTCTACCCTTCTTCGTGTTTCTCAAACTTTTTCAAAATATGTCTTTGTGGCTTGTCTATCTCAATGAGTCACTAGCTAGATGGCGTCCCCAAATGCAGGGGAAGAAGAGAACTGACTACAATCAGCATGTGTAGAGGTAAAAACTAACATCCCCATTCTCATAAATGCTATTTTTTCCAACAATTTGCAATCCTCTTTGAACCTTTTCATGAACCTTTTAAGAGACTGTTTGTAAGTTTTTGTAAATGGAATGGGAGAAAAGAGGGGGGTTACCTGTCACTCAAAAAGAAGCATCTCTTCTGGTGCCTTTCCCTTCTCCCCAACAGGCTGAGCATAATGGCTCCATCTTTGTGATGGAAAATACCAAATTGGCTGTGACTAGTTCTTCATTATCCTGCTTGGAATATGACCCAAGCACAGACCTGCCGAGCTAACTGCATTCAGATGGGCTTCTCAGGAGATCCACTCCCAGCACGGCTAAGACTACGGAGCCATCCAGTAGCGTGCTATTCAGGGAAGTAGGAGCCAAAGCTGACTGTAAAGAGTTGCAGATAGCTTTTGCAGCCCTGGATGATCGAACAGTAAATTAAAAGCATGTTATTAAATGCAAAGCAACGCATGGGAGTAGAAGGAGCAGACCTAACTCTACAGGCATGGCAATGGGCCCTCTTTAAAGCTCATTGTCAATAGCTCTATGAAACAGGCAGCCCAGGAAGAGCAGCAGTCAGGAAGGCAAAGTGAGTTTCATTGCTGGGAGTGCCTGAAGGGTTTCCTAGAGAGGAAACCTCTATATGTCTACAACCGACCTCTGCTTGAGAGAGACCTGACTTTGGATTAGTCCTAACTGATGCTTGGAATCTGAGACTTTTTATGCCAAAGTACATGCTTTGCTGCCTGGATTAAGGTAGGTCAAAGGCTAAGATGTTTGGGGAGCTGGAGCACAAGGCATACAAGAAGAGGCTGAAGGAACTGGGTTTGTTCAGCACAAGTAGAAAAGGTTAAGGAAAGAGAGACCTACGTACATTCTTCTGTTGACTGAAGGGGGATAGAGAAGGCAGAGTCAGACCCTTCTCAGAGGTGCACAGGGAAAGGACAGGAGGCAGTGGTCACAACCTGAAACTGAGGAAATTCTCACAAGATGAAGGGAAATTCACCCTGAGAGTGGCACAGCACCAAAATAAGCGCCCAGAGTGGCGGAGTAATCTCCATCCTTGGAGACTTTCAAAGCTTGTTTGGGACAAGACCCTGAGCAACACTTAACTTTGAGCTTCAAGCAGGGGATGGACAAGATCATCTTCAGGAATCCCTTCCAAACTAAATTATGTTATGATTACAGGAGCAATTCCATGTACTGGAAGGACTCTTGGACACTTCTCATGGACCATACAGTTGAAAGAGCTATGACTCATGGTTGGCCATTTTCCTAGGTATCTTCAACAATGAAGATGACCAAAAGCAAGACCATTCTGGTTTTACTGTAATAAACAAATCTGATTATTTAAATGTAATGGAGCATATGGAGACCAGAAATATCAACATTGGGAGAGTTGACTTCAAGCACAAATGGGCCTTGATTTTTGCTTATTTGCAACAGCAGCACTCTCAACCAGTTTTACTGCAGCAGTCATAAAAGTCAGTTCCTGGGAGAGGGACTTAGTCTGAGCCAAAGTCCTGGTAACTAGACAAGACTTAGCTCAGGTCAAGGCAGTAAAAGAAGATCTTTTAAACTGCTAAAACCTCATGAACAACTATACTTACAGAATACATGTTTCTTGTTTATCTCACTAAAGTACTCATGCTTATTAAATTTGAAGTCTTAATTTGTCTGCCATCACTTATATTCCTATTCTCTGCAGTTCTTTCTACGAATTGACAGCACAGCAGTTCTGACTACTCCATAGGTGATTAGTAAGAATAGACTCTCTCCTTGTGACCACACATGACATACTTGATATCAGCATGTAGCAACCAGAGTTGGGCTTAGCACAAGTAGCTTCGACAATGGAGTGCTCCATCATGCAGTTCCTAGAGCTAGAGTATTTTAAGTTTCCAGGGCAGGGGGAGGAGGGATACATTAGCTTTTAAAAAAATAACTTCTAAACCAAAGGTTTAAAAGGAGAAGAAAACGATTCAGACATTTCTGCTGCTTCAGGCATTTATAAAACCTCCTAAAAATTTAAGTTGGAAAAATCTCTAAATAAAAGCACGCCCTTCAGAACAAGAGGCCAAAATTACAGACCTCTCATTTATTTTCAAAGGAAGCTTTAATTAGAGTGCTGCCAGCCACAGATTTACTGTGGGGAACTTTATGCTTCCAGTAGCATCAATCAATGCAGCGCACACACCTGTTTCACACAATGCTATTGCAGCTGGGTGCAAGTGCTGGATAATCTCATGCCTCCAGAGCAAGTGAGATTTTAAGGCATATGGTGGTACTGATAATGTTACAACAGCAGCAGCTTGCCTACTTAATAGAGAAAAAAGAGAGAGAGAGAGTCAAAGTATGGGATTGCTATAAGTTGTCCCCACTGTAATGCATAGGGAGCTTCAATTCATTTTTTATAGGGTAAAAAAGAAAAAAAAAACAACAACAACAAAAAACAACCCCCCAAAAAACCAACAAAAAACCCTGCTCCTTTATTCAACCAAAGTAAAGATAGTGAGGAAAGGAGTTTGGTGTACGCTGCTGACCAGCAGATCTACTAATGAGGAGAGGGACTTGTCTGACACATGAAGTTGCGTGAGAAGGTAGATGGCCTGGCACTCCTCCAGGTACTACTGCATTCACACCAAATGCGCCTGTCTAAAGCCAGCCTGACGATAAATTGAAGGAGGCAGGCCATGCCCTATCCTCTGCATTTGTATACCTACTTGTCTTAGTGCAGCGGGGCTCCAGACCAATCAGGCTCCCATGTGCCACCCCAACATAAGCAAAAGGCAATAGTCCAATCAAGATTTAGCTTTAATAAGCAAGAAACCTGCAATCTAAGTCATTTGTCCAGGCGTAGCTGTCCCAGTGCTTTTGCCTAAGGACCCAGCTGTCCCTAGCACTAATTTCCTTTTACTGTATGAATACAGAAGGCGGCGGCTGCAGCAAGGGTGGGATTTGAAAACGACATGCAAAGCAGCGAGGTCAGGAATCGGCAGGCAACTTCCAGGGTTGCAAGCACGTTTATAGGATGTGCCCATCTTGCCTCAGCCAAAACCGGAATCTTAAGTAGTTCTCAGCCTTGTTCTCTGACACAGTGTTAAATACATAATACTGACGATTGAAAATGAAAACTCCCATTTGTGAAATAAGTTGTCTCCCAGCAAGCAATTTGCACAGGATAACAAATTTAAGAGGATAATATGGTTTTGCTTTGTCAGCAGCTTTGTCTCAGGGTGACCTATCTTCCAGACTGTAAAACAATTGCATAAGAATATGCAAATCAAGCACCCATGGCTTATCTAGTTCTACTGAGAAAGTAACAGAGCTTTCATTGGCTTCAGTGGAGCCCAGGTTTCACCCCTGGGCATTTATTTCTGGATGATATACTGTATTCTGGCTCCTGATTCACTATATTTGCTTACGTGAAATTGCAAGCAAATTGCAAACAGTTTAAACAACTAACTTTTGAAAATCAGCAAAACCTGTCAATCTCAGCTCTTTCAGAGGCAGTCCTATTTTCACAGAGGTTTTCAAAACTACTTCACCAGCATCATCAGAATTTTGCCTTTCGAGTCTTCCTTCTCACAACAGCAGGTTTCGTGGAACGGAAGGACTTCTTTCCTCCCTTGACGCGCGTCCGTGGGAGCGATGCCCGCACTCCCGCAGAGCAGAGGATCAGCAACACAGACAGGAGAACACAGCAGTCAGCAGCCAGAGAGGGAGTGCTTAGCTAGCAAGCTAAATCTGTCGCGGCACCGGATGCCGGAGCTTTCCTTTTCTTTTCCAGAAAGGAAGCTTTCACACAACTCTGAACTTGATACTTAGCAAACTGTAAAGGAATGTATTCCCGTACAAGTCAGATGGCCATCTGCACAGTTACAACACCAGAAGGCAAATACCAATGCCTTCCACAAATGATTAAGGTGAATGATTTCCTACTCTTCTGAAGAGATTTAAAACAAAAGTATTAAGATCGGTACGAATGAAGTACAAAAGGAAATATTTGTGTATGTGTGCACATGTGCTCACATGTACACCATAAGAAACAGCAGAACAAGGGTTAAAAGGAAAGTTAGCAGTTATTTGCTACAGAGTGCCATATATGTGATTTCATGTAAAAGAAAAGGAAGAACAAACTGACCTAAAGGTAAGGTGTCAAGATAATGAAGAACAGGACTGGAGCCATAAAATATCCAGATAAGGAAAGAGAACTGTGAAATTCAGGATTTTTGTGAAGGAATGAAACAAAATATGAAGCGGAATATCAAAACCGCTATCCAGTCCTAACGCACAGAGTCAAAAACCAGTTTGTCATTACCACTCAATATGAACTCAAGACACATGATGAGTACCCAGTGTCCCCTGTCCCATGTCACACAAATGATCCTGACATGACTACTTGTGCACACATACATCTTGGTTCTTGAACGTATGCGTGTTTGAGAGTGTGAGTGAATGAAATTTATAACAGAATGAGTGCAGGTAGGTAGAAGTTAGGCATCTTAAAGATTCTGTAAAATGAGTATCACCTACGCCCTCCATAAGGTCTCCAGAAGCACTAACAGTTTGACTTACGTTGGAGATGTTGTTTGGGTTTTTTTGGTTTTTTTATTTGTTTGTTTGTTTGTTTTAAAAAGTATACCTCTCCAACCTTAAGAACTCATTACAAGATCCCTTCATATTACCTGAACTACACTGGGCAAATGACTCTAACACAGCTGGTATTTTGCCAAAAGGCGTACATCACAATTCATAAGCTTCTATTCATCCTTCAATTTTGTAGTGGTGCAGGCAGCAGGCTGTGGTACGAGGAGTTCGTGACCCACACCCTTGCTTCCTTCTCACACGTGCAGGTGCGCTCTGGGTAACCGGGGATACCAACCAGCCATGGCAGAGTAGCCACGACTCCTTCTCCTGTGTATGCCTCCGAATCACAGATACTGTGTGACTGCTCTACACGATAGTGTAATTAATCTGTGTATGCATAATCAATGCATAGATAATCAACACGTATATATACGATGTATACTCAATTGTAAGTATACGTATAGAGCATTGTCTTGTCCTTGAAATATTATGTGCACTTGTACAAGAACTTTGATTTTATTTATATAAAGTAGTGGAGTATATTAGCTTTGAAAAGTCCCTTGGATAAGTCCACCTTCCAAACTTGACTGCTATCCATGATTGATGAACATGTATTATGACCAAGACCCTATAAAAGTACCAGGTGAACAGAAAGGCCGGTGACACTCGCCATGGATGGGGACGACACAGCGTGCCATGAGCCAGCTGGGGCTCGTCCAATGCCACAGCAGGCAGGGTCCCGGCATCAGGAAGGATGCGAGATTGCTATCACTCTCTGTATAATTTCCATCTTTTATTGAATAACTTAGCTAACCAGCTTTAAGCATTGGGTGCCTTTCTTACCGAGATCCCAAAAGAACCAGGACCTGCTTAGTGCAAAACAAGTTATCATAAGCGGTTTCCGTTTACTGTTAGCCTCTCGTACTCTGTGTTATGAAACACTTCCATTACTTGAAGAGCATTTCTAATCTACAGTTGCAATTTACACTGAATCATATTTGATGATTCATTAGATGAAAAAAACCTATCACAACATGACGTCTGACAGACATGATGAAGCTACCTATAGGGATGCTTGTTTTCCAGTCATTGCTTTAGAGACAAAGAGTCTTTAGAGAGTGTCAGACAAATCCACATTGGGAAGATATGTCAGCAGTTAATTGAAGCATTTTAACATCAAAAGGGGACAGAGCGCTCCCTATTGACTCCCACTTTGAGGCAACTGCCAAGAGGGTTGATGGTTTCTTTGCTTTTTTTTTTTTTTTTTTTTTTAAGCCTGCATAGCCACAAAACATCTTGAATTTGAACCTCTGAACTGCAGCACATCTACAAGTGCATTTGCTGGAAACACACACCAATAGAAAAAGATACACAAAGTGAAAAAGACATTGTGTCATCGAACAACACATTTCTTTTGCAATGGATTCACAGATACTCCTTTGTGTCAAAATATAATTATAACTACCTGTGCTGTTAGGAATCTATAAGACAGCCTTTTGAAGACAGTGACAATGCCATATAAAATATATGCAGCAGACGTTTAAGTCAAACTTCACCACTCTCAAGTCTCTGTGTACCCAAAGCGGGACATCACAGAACAAGCAAAAGCCACTCCACCAAAATGACCCTAGGAAACTGGAAGGATGTGCGCTTCTCAACACACTTTTGAAAATCTTGTAAATACAGGCGCGTACAAGTACAGTTGTGCGTATAGCAACACTGACACACTATGTGGCTGTGCAGTGCCCCCTTAACCAGGATCCCCAGAAAGCAGAGAAGAGGGACTCTCACGGGGCTCGGCACTGTCGGCCAGGATGGGGTGTGGGCAGGGGTGAACCAGAGCAAACAAGCCCTACCAGACCTGACCTGACCACTGCAGCTCCAGCCAGCCTGTTCTGCACCACGTTTCTCAGCGCTTCACGTTTTCCACAGGCTTCGTGGCGAAACAAAAACCTGGACTTAGAAGGTCCATGAAGTGTGATCTTGTGCTTCAGCTGACAAAAGCCCTCAGATGGCAGAGCACAGACAAAAGGCTCCACAAGACCCAGCAGAATTTTCTTCACACCAATCCCACATTGGCCAAGCCAACCCAGGCTGCCTCTGTAGAGAGCTAATCAGCCATCTCTGTACCAAGTTGCCCCACTATACTGGTTTCTGAGCTGGCCCCACATGGCCGGAGTTGCCCCTTTTGCACGAAAGACTGCGTCAGTGAATCCAAGCCACCTCCAAGAGTTTCTCAAGCGTTGGGTTCCCTTTACAGGATTAATTGCAAACCTCCATAAACTGCTAACACATCAGTGGGAGCTGTGATGGGATTTCATAAAGCATGGCTTGGAAGGAAAAAAAAAAAACACCAGGGAAAGGAGAATAGAATGAAATATTTTTAGTAAATTTCTATGGTACCATACATCTCTGTCCCAATGCAAATGAGAGAAGGCTGGCAATATACAGAACCCAGAGATTCATAACTCTATCTCTTAAAAGAAATCAATTAGGACAGAGTTCAAACAAAAAAAGATAATCTTAACTTATCATGACTCTGCTGTTTATTACACAAATAGCACCAAGACACTGTGTTATGTATTTACATGCACATACACCTAATCGCACACCAGTGCTGATTATTTCAGAAGACTCCAGGAAATGGAGATGGATTTTTTATTTAAAAGACTGTCCAAAACCCTTAGGCTGCTTTGAAAATAGCAACTCATAGGGTTTTTTTCAGGGCTACTCAATCCATTTTTGCTAACATGCTCCAAGCAATTTTACGAAGGTTTGTTC
>NW_009199897.1:0-78497 GCF_000690835.1 Fulmarus glacialis | reverse complement strand
GGAGCAGCTTTGCAGCGCAGCTGGGCAAGCCCCGCGTGGCATGCCATCCCGCAGCTGAGAAACACAGGCACATGCTGAAACTGTGCCCAGAGAGATCAGAGGAACGGTAATAAGAGTGAGAGGAATCAAGGTATCTGGAACCTCGTCGTAGCCATGTCTAGGGTAAAGCCCACCACTTATGCTGTCCTGATTAAATACATGTGCCAATGACAGAGAGATGATAAAGGTAAAGAAAAATGGAAAAATAGAAATAATGATGTAGTATAACAGAAAATATTTGAATTACTGCTTTTAAAAGTTCTTCCAGATATTACCTGGCATGCTGTAATTTACTACTATAAAATTCATGTAGATACTATGCAAGATTCAAATTCAACACCTACTAGGTTTATTGAGCTGTGTTAAAAAAAAAAAATCCATCATGTAGGAGAAGTAAAAGAAGGGCAAAATGTTAAAATGTTTAAAATATTTGACTTCTTGGAAATACAGCAAACAATTGAGACAGCTCTGCTGTCATAGCAGTATATTTATTAGGAGGCTAGTCCCAATGGGTCAAAAGGTTAAATGTCTGAGCCACTGCGAGAATTACAGGAGGCAGGAAACTATTTCATTAGATCCCAAGATAATCATGTTTCATTGCTGACCCTGGCAATACAGCACAGAATACAAATAATATTAGGATGACAGCACACAGCAACACATGGTGACAAAGAAAAGGTATACTCGGAAACAAAAACAGGGACTTTGGCTTTTAACTTCGGCAAAATATCACAGAGGAAGGGCTGGCGTTTTGGGAAAGTCGGAGTAAGACAACAACATTTTTTCTGTACAAAAAGAATAATGCCATTTGTTGAAAGCCCTGACGGGTCATGCTTCTCAGGACAAAAAGCACTGAAAATAACCATCAGGTACCGTCATAATATTTATACTATTCAGATTGAGATCATGTGCTCAACATGGAGTGAGGTTTTATATGTCCTGCACTATCCAGGAGATTAGACCAAATTGTAACAATTATTAAAAACCGAATGATTCTTACTTGCAACTTGAGTTGCTGGAAACATTTGCTACATAAAAAGATTTTAAATGGTGGCATGGAGAAGTGCATCTCTAATGAAAAACTCTTCATGAAAATGTCATTTATTAGCTACCTCGTAAAGGGGTCGCTTATGACAGATATCCAGATTTTAGGAACACTGATCTCTTGCTGTGGAAAACGGTAAGTTAAGTACCTAGAAACACATTATGCACTTCATATCTCTAAGCAGAAGTAGCACTGCACATGAGCTACCAGCCTGTTTCAGCAGGGACCTGGCCAAGCCTCCCCCAAGGGACTGAGGAGGTCACTCGGGCCCTGTGACTGGCCACCTTCTTTGCACATCACACCTCTGGGAGAAACCCAGACTTTCATCCTGTGGCCTCTTTTCAACTGCATTGTGACTACCACTATGTTAAAGAGGAGATGAAGGAAAAAACAAAGAACCAAACAGAGGGAAACACATTTCTACCCTTTCACTTCTGCTTCGATAGAAGTGACTACTTATAAACTACTCCCAATTATTTCAATTGCAAGGGGACTAGTCTATCAAAAAGATGTTGTTTACCTAAAGAAGCAAACCAATTTCAAGGGTAGAAAATACCATGAAGCAAGTTAATCAAAAGGGAAAGACATTAAGTTAAAGTTAGACAAGTCCAAATGAGAAATAGCATGAATGCTTTAAAAAGGGACAACAATGGAACAAACCACTAGCAAGAACAGCAGCTTCTTCAATGTTAAAATCAGAGAGTCACTGTATTATAACCTGAAAAGGACAAAAATACCAGTATCACAGCAGAATTTAGATAGAAGTTAGTAATAAGTTATATATACCCATATATACACATATTCTTTTAATATTGCTGTATAGCATGCATTTCCAGGGAAACCTCAGAACCCCAAAGAATGAAGGAATATCACATGTCATGCAATACAGTTCACAGCACGAAAAGCGAGGAACATGTTATCTCTGTCAAGCTCAGCGGGCCTGTACTCTGATAAGACCACAGCAGAGGGGATTTGTTTGGGGAAGACCCTGCACTCTGACAACGGGAGGATGGCCACAAGGCTGCAGCACATCACATAGGCCTTTCCCTTCTCCCTTAGCGCGACACTAAGATGGACTATAGCTCAAAGGGAGGAAGTGAACAAGGAACAGCAAACTTGCTTAGAATTTATGGAAGCTCAAGAAAGAAAAATTCTGAAGCAAAAGGATCATGCCAGTATCTGCAGGGCTCCAAAGGCTATAAACAACCTGACTAAAAACCCATTTGCTGACGCCAATCATAAAGAACCCAACAGACATGATGAGGACTCATTCAATAGCTGGAGTCCCTTACCTTCTATGCTCCGTGCGAGTGGTCCTGGCCAGACCACTTGGCATACACATCTGGGTGTACCCATCACACGGGTATGAAAGCGTGACTTATGATTACAAAAAAGTGAGTGCAAGTGGATTAATTATTTAACCAATTAAGTTAATTATTCAACCAATTAAGTTAATTTTGAGAAATGTTGTGCCCTTTCTTCCCTGGGCCACTTGTAAATATCACCCTCCTCTTCCAATGAGGTCCCTCATTGAGTTTTGCCATACTAAGTTCCTGCACTGTGATGACTGGTCTACAGATGAAAAGCTGAGGGAAAAAACCCCAAACCAAACCAAAAACCAAATCAACCAGTCTGATGGCACATCTAGACTGCCCACAAGAGACTGCAAGAAACACCACTTCATTGCCCTTTTCCTTCAGGACTGGGTCCACAGAATTGTTCACTGATATCCTGGTCTGGATCAGTATACACAGAAGTATTGTCCTATTATCATTAAAAGGAAAATGTTTTTCAAGTATTTGATCTCAAGTTTGCTGTTTACACTTGGTTGGTCTGGTTACCTACTTCTGAAGACTAGTTGTAAAGCCTGGATGAAACAACTGATGGAGAATGTGGGCAGTCTAAGCAATTAAGGACTGCTGAAAGTCTTAGAGGAGGAGAAAAACACCATCTCACGGTCAGTCTGCAGCAGTGTCAACAGCCTAAGCTATTAATGGAAAGGAAGTTGTTTTGCTTTCACTGCTTTGCTGTAAGGTAGTTTCAAATGTCCAAGTAATCTGCATGATTGAGAACTATGGAGTTACCCAAGGGGTGGTGACCTGACCAGTAGTATTCATGAAATACCCAGGAAAGATGGATTGAAAGGATCTCCATCCTTTGTCTTGTCATCTCAAAAACAGGGCAAAATAAATTCTCTCTTAGAAGCACAGGGCTCTCAGTGGGGTCCCAATCCATGGACAGAGGATACTTTTTAATGGCAGCTAGGAAATGCAGAATGATTTTTTGAGAGCATTAAAGTAAACATGAAGTGGGGAATTAACTTAGGAGCATCTGAACAGCATTAGAGTCTTTGGACACTATGGTGTATGAGAAAAGAAGCCAAAAATGGGAGCTGAAAAATAAGATTAAAAAGGCTGAAAACAGTCTTAAAGCCAAAAATCTGAAGGCCTAGAGCAGGAGTTGTGGAAGTTGCAACAGTAGGTAGATGAATACAAAGCCAAGGAATGTAATACAATAGCAGAAAGATTGTGAAGAGCAACTGTGTTAAGAGATGTCCAGTAAAAGGAGGCTTCAGCAGAAAAAGGGGTAGCCATCTTTTTTAAAGAGACAACACAAGAATGAAATAGAAAAAATTAAGTGAAGCGCAGACTGCCATTCAAGTCATGCTGAAGGTGAAGAGGAATCAGGAGGAGACTGCTCATCACATACTGGGTAATGAGCAAATACCAGCTTCAGAAAGTTAGCAGGGAAAACAGGTACCGTAACAGCCACAAAAGTTGGGGAAAATTCAAACAACTGGAACAGAAACATCTAGTGTGACACACATTTTGCAGGACTTTATGAGTGTCCTGGAGAATATAGCACACACTCTCCCTGCACTCCATTAGAAAAGAAATAAACCAAATGCAAAAACTTTGTGACAGAGCACATGATCAAACATAGAGAGCCAGGGGTCATGAGCAAAGCAGAGATGAGCAAATTATTACTGAAATGAAATTAGATGCCAGTCAAGTTATAACTGTACCAAATCATATTAGGCGTTTAAACAGGGAGACGTGAGTGATTTGCAATGGAAGGGTAAAATATAGATCAAAATCAAATTGCTCAAGCAACCAGAATAGTAGATGACAGGGTCGCGCTCAATTCAGAAATGCAAGCTAATCCAATAACTAAAAATGAGCTAATAAGATGGACTTGATGAGTCTTGCAGTGCTTTATAGGCTTTGCTATATTACCAAGATTGCCTTAATGTTATACATCCCTCAGACCTCTCATTTTCTTATTGCTCTTCACAAAGAAGAAACTAATGGGAGCTGCAGCTGCGTTTGTGCTCAAGAACAAGAGGGAACATAATTATAACGAAGACAGCTTCAAACTAGTAGTATATGAAAGATGATGTCACCTCTTAAAGGTGATTTTTGCCCCACCAGATAGCAGCAGCTAGCTTGGGTGAGCTTGTAGATAATTTCTGAAAGACTGAAACATTTTACAGGAAGACTGTGAGATGAACTTCTGCATGCTTTTTTAATAAGGATGAAGAAGAGCCTATTTAAGTGGTAATCTATTACACTATATGAAGGCCTAGAGAGTCAAGAAGAATACGTGGATGAAGAGGAAACCGAAATTAAAAGATGCAGATATCTTGTAACCTGCATTAAAAGACTGACCATGTCCTTAAAGGATACCAGACACAGAAACACTGGGTAACATCTGTGAGTCATTAGAGGGATGGGGAGAAGATATAGCTGAGATAAGAAACCAGTGCTTTAGTGAAGAGGCTCAGTGAAAACTATGAGGGACATAAAGTACTGAAGACCACAGTTACAGCAAAAACCCCTTTACAATCAGATGAGGATAGCAGTAATTGTTATTTTGGGAGGGCAGGAAAACTGTAAATAAATCCCAACCAGAACCACCCCCTTTATGTGAACTGATTCCAGGGCCAGAGTAAATAGTATTTAACAGGCTTGAGTACCAAAGGGAATCAGAGGGACTACACAGACAGGAGATGTAGTTCACGAGCAGATCAAGAGCACATGTGAAGGGCCTGGTGTTACAGCTGCTAAGGGCAAAAAAAAAAAAAGGTAATTAGCAAGGGAAAGGAGCATTGTGTGTTCAAATGAAGACAGACCCAAAGGAGCACAACAAGCCATACTAGACAGCTTGTTTTTAAGGGACAATAATTTGGTGCTCATTTAGCTAACGAATGCCTATGAATGAGGTTAGTGAGAACTGGATTTCTATGGTCCACCCATATTGGACAAGAATAGCATCCAGCCCAAAAGAAAAACAAATGTGGGAATGTCCAAGTGAAAGTACTTATTACTGGTCCAGCCCCAATCCCACAGTGCCAGTACAGATATCTAACAGAAGCTGAAGAGGGATTGCAGTTTATTAGGGACAGTTTAGATCAGCAAGCGGCCCTGCAGTACCCACAGCTCCAGTCTGGCCAGTGCTGCAGCAGGCAGTAGACCGAATCCTAAACGCACAGAATAGTCCCAAACCCAACAGAATGAGCTCTAAACCTTTTAAGTCCACAAACAGCTCCAGTTGCAGCTAAAGCACTACAAACGTTAGAGGGACAAAACAGTGTTCAGCAGTACATTTAGCAAATCTAGCAGAATAATGCAGCTATAAATTTGCTTTGATGTTCCAAGGGAAGCAATACTGTCTTATTAACATGCCACAGGCTTTCTTAAGTGCACCTGCTTTTTTGTCCACCTACTATACTACAATTATACTCACACAGATAACTAGGTGATACCCACCCGGTTAGTAAGATTCAGAGGTGGTTGAAAATCCAGAAAAAGAAAAGAAAACAAGATATCACATCTTGACCACTTTGACAGAAGAAGTGGAGCTGCCTCTAGACTGTCCATACAAGACTGCAATAGTCTTGGCCTTTTTAAAACATATCTGAAAGAAGCTCATTCTCCTTTCTCTTTTCATAAATTTAACACTGAAAACCCTACACTGGTAACTACTGAGTTGACTCCAGTTAACTGAAAGCAGCGGTTTAATATCTTAATGATACTGACACTGTCACTGTCCTCAAAAGCCTATCTTTTAGCTTAGATACTAGCATAACTCATAAGCAAAGACTACTTCCTGAGTAGAAATCAGATATCATCAATGGGTTTCACAGAAAAGACTTAAAAGATAGATAGGAGTTACAAGTTGGGCAAAAAAGAAACCAAGAAACTATATTGTAAACTCAGGAAAACTTCCTGTGTAACCACACTCATTTCACATTACCTCTCTGTGTGCATCAGTCCACCTCTCCACTACTTGATTAAGTTAATTATTCATTAACTAATAAAGATTATTTTTCCTCCTAGATAGCTGGAACTTACAGATACCACTTCAATATGAATAAATAATAGCATACTGACAGGAATATGGTATTTATTTGGTCAGGAGGATGCTGGAGATAGATCAATGTTCATTTTATACACTAAGTAGATACCACAATGATCATGGCTTTAAACATCACCACATCGTTTCAATACTGAAGTGAAGACACTAGCCGACATTTTTCAGAGAGTATCGAGTATCTGTACTTATATACCTCAAAGGCCTTTGAATCTTAAATAGGCAGCAGGTCAGTGCTTTCTAAGTATCAAGTCCCTTGTAACATAGTTTCAAACTGGGCACTCATAAGTAATTTATTACTGTTGTTATTTTGGAAGCTTCCTGGAAAGATTAATTCTAGTTAGTACGTCCCCTCAAAAATGGAGCAGAAAGCCTTCTCTAGATCTAGGACATTTCATATTTTTAAGTGTGAAAAACATACTTACCTTTCAGTTTGAAGAGCAAGAAGTCTGGGATCTGATAAAGGGAAAGAATCAAAATCCCTTTCCTACACTCATCTCGACAATCCAGGGCTGTGTAAACATTCTTATTTCTCAAAATAGGGGATACCGTTTATCACACTTTGATTTTGTTGTTTAAATTATTAAATCGGATTTGACATCTTACTGTCTTCAACCCTATGGAACTTTTGTTAAGAGCAGTACTGAAACAAAAATTTTTATTCTGTTTTTAAATAGACACATGCTATAAGCATTATTAATGGCAATAGCAGGAAATTACAAACCTTTACACTTTAAAAGAACAGTTATATGCTCTTTGTAAGTGAGATGACAGAAAGCATTTAGCTTAAAAAAAAAAGCCATAAACTTTACATTCCTTTTTTCTCTTTGATTATAAAAATCTTTTAGTTCCTATGTCGTTTGTGTGCGTACAAATCCTCAGTTGATGCTTCAGAAAATCCACATATATATTTTAAGGTAAATCACATAGCAGGAAGGACAGAAACGCTACCACAATTCTCTGTTGAAACAATTGTGGCCCAAGTAGACAAAGTCATAACAGTAAAATTACACAGCCAATTTTAATGCTGAAATACCCTCCCGATTTGCAGAAAACATCCACGTTTTTCACCCAAAGTACCATGGATGTCAACTGTGACTATAACTCAAACCATAAGGATTAGTGCATTTCTGTACACAGAATTTAAATTGGCAAATCCCTATAATAGAAAGCAGTTTTGAGATAAACTAATTAGATTTTCAGCTGTTAAAACACTGACAGTGAGTGATGGCCTGGCTGCTTGCTCTTTCTGCTTTGAAAGAAACCCTTATGTTAATAACAGTACATCACTAGAAGCATTTTAAGATAAGGCACTACCTGGAACAAGGAGCACACATTAGCGCAATCTGAAAGTACTTTACAACGGCCACTGAAAGGATCAGCAGACGATGGTGGTGCGCTAAAAGCCAGTGCTGGTGACATTCAAGCTGGGGTTTGTTGTGAAGGACACTGTTGAAGTTACAAGGCTTCCCAAAAACTCTTACATAACTTGTATGAAAATATGTTCAAGCACAACCAGTAACTGGTGCAAAAATAGAAATCCAAAACAAACATGAGCTTGGAATGGGCCAGAAAAAACTGATGCTGTTTCTGCTTTTTCAGGGTGGTGCCACCCACTTTTACACAACTATTATTCACAGGTAGGTATTTAACACAGAAATCATATAAGGAAGACCCAGTCAGTTTCCCTAAAATATAGTTTAACACATGTTCGAGGAGCTACATGCTCCATGTAGGTTTTTTTGCTATTTATTTTTTTAGGGCAGTTCTCCACTTACCAGTTAGCAGAGCTTCCATCACTGATCTTTGGGCATTATTCTGTAAAGTAACATACAGACTTTTTTCCATTGAGTTTCTCTAGGATTAGCTTGCTTTATTTTCATTTCAAGTGGTTCACTCAGAAGGAGATAGTTTGTAGCCACAAAGAAAGCAGAATGGGGAAAAAAATAAATTGTATTTTATACTTGAATATTATATCACAGGCCTTTGCCATATTTTCATTAGTCACAAAATTAGAGCCTAAAAAAACTCTCACTCATTTAAAAACTAGATAATTCTACTACTATATATATATAGATATACATACACCCCACCCCACCCCCCAAGTACATTTACAGAAGCAGAAACCAAGGCAAAAAGGAGGTTAATGCCAAAAGCCTGAACCCATTAACAGGACAGAGTTCCAGGGGTGCCAGCTATAGACTTCCTTCACTTTCCTCCCTAGGATTGTAGATAAATGATTTCTTTTAAAAACAGGCTACTTGTCTAAGTATATACATTGTGACTGTCTCTATCTCTTCATAGCCAAGGATCAATAACCTTGGCCTAAATTTCTTCCCAGCTTGTGTGTCCATGGCAAGAGAACCCAGATCTCCCGGTCCCAAGGAAATGACCCAGCTGTATTGGTTGTAATATCAGGCAGCAGGAAGGACAACAGACAAACAAGCAGAAAATGCTATGATATAGGAGGCAAGAGAAGAAATTAAGAACTTCACTATGGTAAGACAGAGATCCTTCCAGATCCTTAACCTGTCACTGCTGTGACAGCTGCTCTGAGCAAGACCAGTCTCAATTTTGCAGTACACAAGATACATGGTGCTGTAAGAACCCCAAATAAGTTTTGACTTCAGAAGAAAGGGTTCACTGAATTTACAAAGGCCATATTTGCATTCCCCATTTTCTCTCTGCTAGTGTTTCTAACGTCCATTTTGTGAGAAGAGCGAACTGCTTACTGAGAATCCACAGACTGTTATGCTGCAATAGCAATTCATCTACTGACGTGACAGAGAAAACAGCGTATTTGTGCATCTTAACACCTTGATCAATTTTATTGAACAAAGCTGCTGTCCATTCCAAAACTGTGTCTGTAAGAAACACCCTGAACTGCTTCTTTTAAATAAGTTCAACCAATGCCGAGTATGCCAGAACCCTCTTTAGCATAGATTTCTCATCATTTTTTAAATGGAATAAGGAGTGAAGCTTAAACAGTTAAAGTCATGTTTCTTCATCCACAAAAGCATCCTCACCTCTTCAGGAAGATGGGGAGCTAGGCAGCTTCTTACAAGCATCTGAAATACTGACACAGACAGCTAAAAGGAAATTCAGTTTCAAGGCTGGTTAGGTTTCAACTTTAGTTTTAGCCTGTTGAAAGGAACTGAAGAACCACATTCCTAAAAACATATGAAAGGAAAAAAAAAAAAAACAGAAAAACACTCAGTAATTCTAAGTGCATTTCTAACAATTGCAGACTGATTTTCTGCTTTCGGTTATGAAATGTCACTAACTCCCTACATGTCATAGATTTTATACGCAGCTGAAATCTACATCTGGAATCTGACAGCACACTACATAAAATGAGAAGTTCCTACAAAGATGATCATTCCCCTACATTAAAACCTCATCTGACATCTGGGTCAGCTGAAAAATCATCACATAGAATATATGCCCATAGTGTCAGCACGGCGGGCAAGTGAGCCTGCAATCTGTCTTTTTCACAGTAAATTTAAAAAAAAAAAACAACACAAAAAAACCCCTCTAATTGCCAAAAAATCTTCCAGTAATATTGCTTTCCATTTACTGTCCCTTCTTCTTTCATTTCTAGCAGCCAATTAGAGACCCATCAATTATATTTTCAGGCTGCTTTGTGATAAGTATACTTTCACACCTAATTACTCCACTTACACTATCAGCCAGAAGACATCTCATTTCCTTTTGCAGGTACCCTCTGGTTTTATTCACAATATCTTCTATAAAGGTCTGGGACTGAATTCATCTTTCCTGACTAAACAAGCTGTTTTACATCACCTAGCCTTTTCTATGTATTACTTCAGAAGGTCTGTTCTATTATTCCATGCAGGTTTTATGCCTGCACAGCCTGTATTTTCATAGCATCAAATTGACAGCATCAAATTTCTGCAGAGTTTGGGTTTTTTTTTTCCTTGTATACATCAGCATCATCCTAGGAAAACCAAGTTGTAACAGCATACATAAGTAGTTGCTTTATGACAATGGTAAGGAAAACTTTTCAATATTTCTATATACTAATATGTGTGGATATGTATGTATATGTAGTAATTATAAAGAACAGGAATATTTACTGCAATGAGAGCATGCAAACACATTTAGATTGTTAGATCTTGTACTCTACCAAGTGGGAAGAGAAGGACTGCTTATAAGAACTCCCCTCCCTGCTTTGGATTTTGTCCCAGTTGACAGCCTGTGATACAAAGTAGCCTAACAAAATACTAAAGAATATTTTCTATGCATATATTAAGGATGGATTGCTTTTAACTTCTTTTGAAAGAAATCATATGCCTTATCTACAGAACAACCATACTCAGAAGTTATACTCTGCACATTTCAGACTAATTTTATAGTTGGTGCTGCTCACTTTTGTAGTTTATTTGCTTCATTATTTTAGAAAATACATTTTTCTTTAAAGGGAAAAAAAAAAAACACCACAGAGAAGAAGTGTTTCCCTTCCCACTCACTCCCCTACACAATTTATTCATTCAGCAGTCCTGGAAATTCAGCAGGGAATTATCAGCCTTCTGTTCAGTAACACAGACCAACTCCAGGGAAACAAGAAGAAAAAAAAAAAAAAGCAGCTGTGAATTGTGGCTGCCAACACCACCAAATCTGACTGAAATGCAGGGAGAGAAAATAAGACAGAAAGAAAATTATTTTATTTACTGATAAATGCTATAGAAATAAGATGACAAAGATAACCTGATACTTCAGTGAATGAGGTAGTTCAATAAAAAGGAGCTCTGCGTGGCTTAAGAAATCAAACAACAGGCTACAAATAACCACTTTACATATCTTTGTGCAGTTAGCCCTGCTAAGGGAAGATAGGGCACAGCCTTACCTCTGCTGGGGGAGGAAGGCCAGCCTGCGCTGTCAGCCCCCAGCTTCCCAGCTGGTGCCTTGACCACGGATGAACTAAGGAGCACATAGATGGATGAGAGGGTACTAGCTCAGCTGTTCAGGTTTCAAGCAAGAAAAGAAGTGTTTATAGGAAAAACAAGTCACTGAGCCAAAAGCAGCTTAGTAAGGTACCTCCTCAGGTGGCTACAGGAGACCCATGGTCCAAGGAACTGGTTGACCTATTGCACTGGGAAAAGCTACAGCCACCAAGAACAACCTTCAGGCTCCAAAGAAAGAATGAGCATGATTGCCACCCACAGATAAAAATCTGGCACATGACATGAATGTGCTCAAAGTACAGTTCTCTGCTAAGAAGTCTGGGCAAAGAAAGCTTGTTCTTCCTGTTTTGGTTTGGGTTTTTTGTTTGTTTGGGGGTTTTGTGGTTTGGGTTTTTATTTTTTAGATTATGCCAAAGATAAAAGAGATCCTCAGAAGGTACGCCGTGACTGGCACAAAAGCCTTTCTTATGGCTCAAAGAGACAGAATGTACTTTTATCGGCCTCTACCAGCAGGATGGAGTCCAAGGGAACGTCACTCTGATAGCACACAACAAAGGGAGAAATAAAACACCATCCAGTGCCATATAGATGCACCCAATTAGCCATGAATGAGCTAGCTCAGGCACTAGAACGAGTGTGAGCATGCTGGCATGGTGCACAGCTTCAGCCAGTCACAACTCAGAGCTCACTATGAATTAGTTGCCTGGTGGAGTGCCACATCAGTGTACTACGCTGCTTCCAGGATCCCTGACAGTCTTTCAGTCAAGGGGGATCTCTCTGTGTCCCACTTTGTTGTGCAGATGTGCCTACAGTTCCCCATGGACAACCTCTTCAACTAATGTGGGAAAGGAAGTCGCCTCCAAGGATGTTCAAAAGCACGTCCATCATCCATGTACTTAAAAGCTGAGGGCACATAACACATGCCATAAAGAGAGACTGCTTATGAAGACAGCCATTTTCCCCATGCTGTCGCAGTTGCTGTCTTAAATCATTACATGAGCATGTACCACAGAAAAGTCTCCCAGAGAGCTGATGTGGATTTAGAAAGGCTGATATACAAATGATTCCATTTCTACCAGCAGACAACCTCAAGGAAAGCAGTAAGAGCAAAATCCAGACCTTTGTTCAGTCTCTCATGAAAGCTTTTGCTCCAGTCATTTGGACCTTATTAAGCAAAGCAGATTGCCCTGAAAAAGTCAGCTAATGAGTCAGTTCTGGCAAGGTACAACAATCAGTCACTGAAGATGGGTACACCCCAAACCTTCTTCATTTATCCTGCTAAAGAAAATAGGGATATCACTTACTTTCAGCTTTGCTTGGTATATTGTTCCCCTTCATACTCACAGATGTTTCCAGGTTCTTGGGTGAAGTAGCTTTCAAGTGAATGATAAATTGTACAGTTTTTGCTACCTACAGCCCACATTCTTAGAGGGCTCAGGGTAAGGGATATACGGGACTGTGAGATGCCTAACCTTAGAAAAGGAAATGCATCTGCCCATCTGAAATAATTGGTGCTACAGAGCAACTGAATGTAGTGGCAAGGAAAGAAAAGAGAATTTCTAATGGTGTTTCAAACAAATCTTTTCCAACTAGTTGCAGAAAGGCAAGTCAGAAGGTGAGAATTAAGCCAGCAATAGTTGTTCCTATATGAGAAAATACCCCTGCCAAAAAATGGATTTCATGGTCACATGAACTTACATACCTCAAGAAAATAGAATATCTGCTCATGTTTTGAATATCTTCATTGCTTATTCAAAACTATTTTTACTATCCCTTATATATTGCTGTCTTGGAATAGGAGATTTACACATAGGGTTTGGCGATTCCTGAGACTCAATCTAGGCAAGTGATTTTCTGCCTTTATCTTCTTCTAGATCCCTAGAAGAACTTTGCTGTAAAGGGAATTTAAGTCTACTGACATTAAGTCTACATTTAGGTCTGCTCCTTTAGTTACTCATTCACTCCTTAAGAGAATTCATTTCAGAGCTGCTAGGCATCACTAGATCATGCATTGAAAACCACTCACAAACTCTCATTTAGGCAGCTGGATTACATGAAAGATTATTATGCAAATTTTTTAAAGTTGCTGAGCTCCACAGATTTTAACTTGCTATGTTTTCCTTTGGGTCATGAAATAAAGTTTGACTATGAATAATTGCTAAGATCAGGTGACACAATTCAAGGTATGATTAATTCTTTTCCAGAGGTATGTTCTACCAGTGGGGGGGACACCACCCCCTTATCCCCGAAAAAAACCCAACCACAAACAAAACACACCCTCCCATCAGATAACTTTCCATTAAAGATGTTCCTTTTCTACTACAGAAACAGCTACTCCCCCCAACTCTATACACATGATATTCAGATAAAATTTCTTGTGGATACAGAGACCTCATTTCAAAAGCAAGTCAGATGTAGCAATTACTATACTCACTTAAATAAATACTTTGATCAAAGTCTTTAGGGGTAGCTGGATTCATCCCACTGGCTTAAGCCTAGCATTAATCACAGGCGAGGTCATACACGGTTTCAGAAATCTTGACTAGTAACTCTACTTATGCTTTGAATTTCCATAGTCCCTACCAGCTCAAGATGTAAGAATAGGTATGTACACATTAATCTTTCTTCAGAACACTGTTTTGCACGTTAGAAAACTTAATCATTCTTCCTTTTTATCTGACCCTCCCCCCCCTTTTTTTTTTCTTTAAATATAGTTAATGTTTCTGTCAAACATTATTTTTATCTTAATCTGGACCTGGAAAATGTCAACTACACTGAAGTATCACATACTCGGGACTAAACTGGATTTTAGAAGTCTCAGCTCTACCAAACACAAGTGGAAGCTTGAGACATCTCAGCAGATGTTTTAAGATGCAGATCTGCTCTCTGTATATTATAAAATATACAAATTTAATGGTGATACGATGTGCTGATGAATTACTCTTTATTCAGCATGCAGGATGAATGTAAACATCCAAAACACAGTTACCAAGCTCCCGCATTGGCACTGACATTTAAAGGATGACGATATTGATGAAAGAGAGGCATTTCACCCTAAAAGGGGTGAAAAAAGGAAGTGGATTCACTTCAAGGCACGAAGAAGAATAAAAGCATTGCAAAAGAGACTCAGCATTAGTAGAGGAAAAACAACAGCACTGCAAACCCTGTTTTAGGAGTTAAAATGGCAGCAAGATTGATCTAGATGTTCTCTAAGTGGATTTTTAATAAAGATGCAAAAAATTTTCAATAAAGATGCAACAGAGGTCTCAATCCAGGAAAGCACTTGAGCACGTGATAACTTTAGCATGTAAATAGGCCTCCACGTTTCCATGGCACTAATAACAAAGAAGATGTTTCATTGGATTAGGACAGAACTCCTTATTTTTTCCTTGCAGCTACTCAGGTAATTATTTTAGGCTGAATAAGATCTAGGGTATTCACAAATAATCTCATCAGATTCACTCTTAACTGGAAAAATGACCAGTCAGATATACCGACCAATATATTTTCCTGGGTGTATTTCACAATCCTAAAATTGAGAATTTTTCAGTTATTCAATTTTCAGGGAAACTTTTATAAACACTAGATACACAATATAAGTAATACAGTATCATCTATAAATGACCTTTTTTAAAGTCATTAAATAAAAGGTGATGTAACACAATTCTGGGTACTTTTATTACATTTAGTTTCCCCTCAATAGTATTTTGGAAGGAGCAGATAATTATTTAACTTATTTCAAAATAGCCAATGTTCCAACTATCTTTTAGAGACAGTAATATACCATAATAAATATTTCACGGAAGAAATGGGTTCTTGGTCTGTTCCCCCCAGTGAGGCTTAGCGTTCGGTTTAATACCGAAAGATTAATGCACACTTGCTTTTCAACAAAACTCCATGCTATTAGTAAAGCAGGGAAAGTAAATACCCTTCAGAGTGGGCAGCCCTGCCTGTTGAGATGGAAATCTGAATCACAACTCTATCCCTGCTCCACAGATTTATTTCTCACACACACTGGAATCTATCCCAGCCAGCCATGTATCTGTTGCCAAGGCTGATTTTTCCACCCCCCGCACTTTTCTACCAGTAACACACCCTCTAAGGATGGGCTGAATCGTTGGCATCACACAGCAACATATTCAGAAGTGTACACTTGCCAGATAACTTCAGCTGGTTTTTGTGGTTCTGCTACTGCAGTGCTCGTTAGAATCAAGTTCAATAACACCACCAAAATGCCAGATGATCTCATAAGATTACAGTATCTTTTCTGGCTAATTGAGTTTTATTTGCCATCTGCAGTAGTATCAAAAGCGTAACTTAGCCCAGCTCAACTGAAAGAAAAAGCTAAAATCACGTAAATACAAAAATTCAAAACAAATCAACTTGTTTTGCTTCAGCGACAGCAACAAATTTAGGAAACATAATCCCAAGCAAAACATGCACTCAAGTTTCTACTCAATCTATTTTACTGCGCCATCATAGCCAAAGCCAAGTACTATTTCGGGGTCCTAGGTCTTCTGAGCAGTCCCGAATAGCTGTCTTCATGGAGTCCTCTTCCACAAACTACCCACGAGTAGATAAGCAAGATGGAAATAAGAGTGAAACAGACTGACACCCACAACAGAGTGTCCCTCTTATCAGACACGTCAGGCCAGGCTGGTTCCAGCACACACCCCCCGAATCAGGAACTGGGGCTGGCAGAACATGGTGGGTCCCCACACCTTCCTCCACAGCGTAACTCATAGCTGTGCACTGCTTGAGTCCGAGGTGCGCAACTCCAGGCTGTCACCATCCTTCTATCTTTAACTGTTGATCCAGGAAAATAAACTTATAGAGCATCTTTTTTCCTGAAGAGAGTTGGTTTTTAACCAAAGTCTAGAACAGCTTGCCTCTTCAAATGCACAGAAGGTTACTTTAACCTCTATAATTTGCTCTCAATAGTTGAGAGAACAGCTTAAGAGTTCCCCTTTAGCTTCTTCCAGTGATGACAACAAACCAAATAAAAATATTTTCAAAAGGTAGACTAATAAAGTAAAAAAGTATTTTGAAGCATTGTATTTGACAGAAACAATTCCAAACATATCTTTAAAAAGAAAAGCACTTAATATGTGTATTATGTCTTTACTGAGCAGATCCAGAATAAATCACTAGAATAAAAGCCACACCAGTATGGCTGACGAATATTTTATATTTCTAACATAATCCAAGCTTGTTTATCTCAGTAAAAGTTCCTGTTGTTTTCTGTGTATATCCTGAAATGGCGATTTCATTTCTCCTGTAATAAGATACAGAACAGCATGAAGCTCCTGGTTTTGGTACAATCATCCATTTAGCTCTCATGCAGACCAACAGATTCAAAGTGAGCAACGTGGAAAATGTAATAGTTCTATGAATCAAGAAGGATATTAGAAGTGCAGAGAAGAGGATAAAGGACAGCCACTGCCTGGAGAGCACAGTCCCAGGATTCTTTCTACCGCACCTCTCAGTTATCTAATACCTACCTGTGATGAGAGCTTTTTTCCAAGTTTATTTATTCCACTGCAGTTTCTCTGGTGTTAGTCTCAGCTAAATTACGGGACTTGAGGATGAGAGAGAGAATTGCATGAGAAATATTTGCATTGATTTTACTAATACACATTCAGCGGGATCTGAGAAAGCCTTTGATCAGCTGGCAGGATGTCTCACCCAACTTGCATACTTTTGGCACATATCTACATTTCCCCTTCTCCCTCCTTTATTAAAAATGCAACAAAATATAAAAGTGAAAGCAAATTCTTGCAAATTCCTTCAGGAGAGAATTAATGTGTTTGACAGTGGCCTAATCTGAAAAGGTTTCTCTTCAGAAACCACTTAATGAATCATTGTCCCTTAATATTTCCAAGGAGGCATGTGCAGATTACTTTACATCTTTAATTCAGGAGTCTAGAGCAAGTAACAGGAGAGTTGCAGTTGCTGCCTATGCGTGTATTCCACCCATTTAGAAGTAACGTGCCCTCCAAGAGCACCCTATTATATTTCAAATATTCTTGTATGCTTCACCATTCCAATTCACAGAAATCAGATGAATCTCTGTTCCAAATGTTTTATTCAGTTATTATTAACATAACTAATATTCATGTAGTATTGCTACTACGACTTGTGGAAGGGAATCAAAATATATACTAAGATTATTTTTAGCCCATTTGTTTAATTCTGACCTAAGGTTACAGTCAGTCAGCTCCTGCAAAGGCATTGGGTTGGCCCCCAAGGCTGACTACAACTAAAAACTGTAAGATGACATTCTTGAGATAACATGTGAACAACTAAGATCTTGCCTTTTGCTAGTAAACAGTATTGAAGTTGGGGTGTTTTGTTTGTTTGTTTGTTTTTTGGGGAGGTGTGTGGGAAATGGGAAATTAAAATTCACTTCAAAGTGAAGAAGGCTAATTTTTTTATTAACGCAAATGTTATGTATTTTTATGGAACTAAAATCTTCTGTACTTGAAGTGATCCACGTCTGTATTAACAGTTAGTTTAAGAAGCAAAAGAAACTTATAAAAAGTTAATCTTCCAAGTAAGATGCTAGTAACATGAGATTATAAGAAAAAAAAAAACCAGTGACTACATTCTGTTTGTGGAAATACTGTGCATGAGATATACTCGGTATGGCCCCTGTTGATCACGAGGAACAGACTCCTTTCCATTACAGTTACTTCATAATGACAGAATTCCATTACAGCCATAAATAACAGCAGCAAACACTTTGGAAGAGAGAACTGGAATTTACTGGGGTAGGAATAAACAACATAAAAAACGTTTATCAGAAACGTAGTAGCCATATGGGAGCACAAACTTCTACTGCATTTCATCAGTTTTCCTAACTGAAAGCTTTCAGAACAACTTCTAACCTATTGGATCCTGTAATTGTAAAAAATAGAACAAATTACCAAGAACATTAAGCAAGCAACATTCATGCTCATCACTTACACTGTCCTCTATCAGACTCTTTCTTCTACAGTTAGAAAGCAATAAAATACCCCCAGAAGGAGAAGAAGGAAAAAAAAAATTGAGAAGTAATCTTCAGAGTTCTGCCCAGAGCAAAATATCCATCCAGCTGAACTGAGGAGACTATGGAATTTCTGCATCTTTCAGCTGAGCATATAATCATCCTGCTAACTTTAAAGCCTGAAAAGGTATTTCTAACATTGCCTAAGTATTCATAACATACTTAAATATCACTGTCTTTGGGTTGAGAGACATGATGAGGTTAACACTGAGCCACTTGAAGAGGCACAAATTCCTGGCAGTACACATTCAACAGATCTGCTGTGGATCTTGAACCATGAGATATTTTGTGGCTGTCAAAGCCATGAAAGCTTCTCACCTCACAGAGAAACAGGAACACTCTCAGGGTACTCTGAGACTGCTTTGGTCCCAACCTGCACACTAGCTGCACAAATACCAGACCTTTTGCTTGTGCTATCGTTCAGCTTGCCAAAATTGAGAAAAGTCAGTCAGAAGTGCAGTAAGGGTTATATAGCACAAGTGAAGGTCCTTGGGTTAGCATTGAAGTAGCACAAAACTGAGCACGCAAGGAAGAAGCCCTGCGGTCTCTATCCAGGGGACAGATCTGCTGTGGCTGGTGGAACAGCTGATCGATAGGGGATTCACTTCTATAATTATAGTGTTGATGGGCTAATCTCACACATATTGGCTCGAATAAACTTCTGCCTTAAGTAGGTTGCAGCCCAAGCTGTCTTGAAGTTGAAAGATAGTACTTGAACACTTGAGTTTGGAGTAATGTAGATGAGAAAATAAAACATAGTGCTAGGGCTTTCTTGCACAAAAATCCTTCCCAAGTTGCTCTTTTATTTCAAGTAGTTTAGGGATGAGGAGCTGGGTATTTAATTCTCTCTCTTCTGCTACACACTTCAGGTATACTCCATTGCCATGAGCCCCTGAAGTTACTCCTAGCCTGTTCCTTTCTTAAAGTAAACCTTTCCACTGCACTATTACTGTGTGTCCATTCTGTTTGTTGAAGATGGAGCCCTTTCTCTTACTGTTGTTCTCTCATGTTTTATCTCTCTCATTTAATTTATCTGACAGAAATGCATGAACTTATACTAGCTGCAGCTCTGATGACTTGGTTTTCCTCTCACTCAGAAGATGAAATTTAAATTTCCTTCTCATCCTTAAAATCTTTTTAGAATTGAGATTGCCAGTGTATACCTTAACTGTATTATTCTTTCTAAGTAAAGGCTTTAGCGTAAGTTGCATGATTTTCCATATTGTAAGCAGAGCTGATAAATCAGATTTGTTACGAGAAACGGTCACAGCACATGCATCATATCGGATGGATAACTCCCAGCATGACTGGAGTTTTCAGTAAACACAGCAAATGACATACTAATAAAGCAGATGATAGACTTGGCACTTAGAGGGCTTTTTTTTTTTAAGTCACTTCTTCCTTCTCCCAAATTCTTACTGCACTGGCAATCCTTCCCTCAGCAGCATATAAAAATCAGACTAAGAAAAGTCAAAATGCCTTTCCAAAGACTGTTCAATGACATGGGCAGGCTTCCACCTGGCTCTTTGTTGATCCTTCAGCTAACAAGGTTAATTAGTTACTAACACTATCATGGAAAACTATCTTGAAGTCCAGCTTAAATTCAACCATTTCATTATTTAGGGAGTGTTTTATTTTTATTTCTTGAGCAACAGTCCTCTGCACCATTCTCTATAACCAAAATACCAGACATCCTCACATTCATAATAAATGCAATCCTGCAATATCCCTAAAGACAAAATGCCAATCCAATTTTAGTTCCTGAGGCTCTGCAGTGATGGCTTCTGACACGGTAATCCAGGCATGGTATGTTTTCAAGACATTAGATCTGAGCTGGCAGCCCTGGGTAATGTTAGCTCTGCTGCTCCAAGCATTGCTGGACAGAAGGACACGAGCATCCCTTGGGTCCTTCTAGTCATACGCTACTCAGGGCTTTCCTCGCCTTTACCCTTCCCAGAGCTGCCAATATTTCTTGTTTGCACTGTTTGCAAAAATCTGCATTTAGCTTGTGCTGGGTTTGAACCCTGCCCTGCAAGCTTACCAATCCTCAGGACTTCTCTCTTGTCACAAGGACACCTCAAGTGCTTCTGCTGTTTCAGCTGTTGCTCCCCACAGTAGTCTCATCCCTGATGCTTTGTCCTTGCCTTTGTAGATGTGTCTGTGACAGAACTCAGGCAAAAATAATTTTGATTTAAAAAGGCAGGAGAGATGAAAATCAGCTCTTTGTGCTCACTCAAGGCTGTTTCAGCCCAATACTGGGATTTTGATGAAAATCTGTTTGCTTCTCTTTAGATTAAGAGATTCACTTTTTCCCTTCAAGGCCATGGTAATGAAAATATCTCCTCTTTCTTCTAACCATCTGGAAATTCTACTAAAATTTGAAATAGAGGCTGAGCGATGGAACTTGCCTGTTCGACTTAAAAACATTTGTAACCAGTCACAGATCGTTCTGTTTAGATGATAATGAGACATCCGTATACATATACACACATATACACTGAAAAACAAACTTCAGCTATATAGAATAAGGTATAGTTCAAACTGCCACTGAAGTCACTGAAAACATTGATTTCACCTAAATATGGAGCACATCGTATATCACCACCACTTGCATAAACCCTGATCAAGAGATTGTGGATGCCAGCAGGAGCCCCTTAGTTGACTTCAGAGGATCTTGACTCAGGCCTCAGTGTTGTCCTCGCTCACAAACGTCCTCATTTGCTGGCCCGAGCCAGCAGGTGAGCATGAAATGGAGAGTTCTAGATATCAGATGACAGATTAAAAAAAAAAGAAAAAAAAGACAAACCAAAAAAACCCCAAAAAATCTATTCAGGATACACTGAAAATTGATCTCTCTAGTGAAATTTGTGTGTAAAGAATAACCACCTGCAAAATGCATATTCACCTACAGTTAGTCTCCTATAATTTCCAGCTTCCCCTGAAAAAATACCTTCCATCTGTTTTAACAATGTCTGAGATCAAAGACTGGTTTGACTACATCTTTTCAGCATGAGAACATTGTCACATAAATAATAAGAAAAAAAAAGTCAAAAGTCAAATTTGCATTTTAAGCCTAAAATAACTGCCAAACTACTAAAAACAGAAAGGCAGGCTTTACCTCATTCATGTCATCTGAAGCTGTCCTCAGAGGTACAGCCAAGGAGGGTGTGGGAAGGTGGTGGACTACTCAAGTCCAGCTTAGTATTCCCATAGCTTTCAAGGAGAGAGAGGAAGGCAGGCAGGATTTTTCTTTGTTTTCTTACTTGACCATCTCAAACTTACTTGAAGGCATGGGATAGCATTGTTACTGGCTGTGCCAAAAGATAAATCATTTCACATTTCATATAAATGCAAGCAAGTCTACCATATATCTTCGTTTAGAAGGAATGACTTCCCATTGATTTTATTATTTGCTACTGCAGCTTTAAATCAAGGACTGTTTCTGCTTAGAAGGGAATTAAGGGCATACATCAAGCTTGCTAATAAAACAGTTAATTGCCAAGAATGATGGCAATGAACTTGACCACAGAGGAAAGAAGAGGAAAACATGAAAGATTAGCATTTTAAAAGCTTGTAATTGCAGGAAGAACAGCTCCTCATAGATACTAGATTTGAAGAAGCAATGGAACCTCTTCATGAAATTGAAATAAAAACAGACCTCCTCCAACCGCATGGTAAAGTGCAGTAATTATAACATTGATGGCAGAGAAACAAGAAGTTACATCTCAGCAGTGAGACTTATACAGATACTTAAACAGGTTAAATTTCTCATTCTACCTCACCCATGAATTGTGCGACTATACCTTCCCATCTTTCCACAGGACTCAAATACTAGTTTAAGAAACCTGGATGTATCATAACCAGTTTCTGACAATATGTCAAGGCATTGATTTCATCATGACTTGCTTCTTGCATATACTTGTCAAAATCAATTATCAATAAAAGTCAAGAAGATGAAAAAAAGTCAAGAAGGTGCAAATAAGGGAAGATTTTGCTTATGAGATTCATTCTCCATTTGCTTTAGTAGTTGCAGGACCAGCCCCTATTTCAAGGGATCTCTTGCATCATTATATTGAACCAGCTGCACACACAGTGGTAGAAAATAAGCTGACCAATTTTTCTTAAATGATTTGCAGTACCATCTAGAAGAATGGTTAGTGATAGCCTTGGCTGCAGTGATCACAATACTGTGGAGTTTGGGATCCTGCTGAGCACGCTGAAAGTTAGTTCTAAGACAAAGGTTTTAGATTTTAGAAGAGCAAACTTCAGCTTGCTTAGAGCTCGACTGGGAGGGATTCTGTGGGAAGCTTCCGTGGAGGATAAAGGAGCTAGCGAGTCCTGGGAGTTTTTCCAAGAACGTTCTCCTGGAACCACAAAAACAGTTCATCCCCTTTAAAGGTAAAGGAAGAGGTAGAGCAAGAGACCCCCTTGGCTTAACTGCAAGCTTCTGAATCTGCTCAAAACCAAGAGAGAAGCGTACCAAAGATGGAAAAGCAGACGAATACCCATTGAGAACTACAAGGGCATTGCCAGGGTGCGCAGAGATGCTGTTAGAAAAGCAAAAGCTCAGCTCGAATTGAAATTGGCCAGAGATGTCAAAAACTACAAGAAAGGGTTCTTCAGGTACATAAACAACAAGCAGAAACAGGAGCTGCTGCTAAACAGGAGAGGTGAATTAGTCACCAACAACACTGAAAAGGCAGAGGTTCTCAACACTTTCTTCACCTCTGTCTTTACCAGCATTGTTGGGCCCCAGGAGCAAAAATCCAGGTTGATGCAAACACAGACCCACTGTCAATGAAGGAAGAGTTGGTGTATGAACTATTACAGGAGCTTGACCCTTACAAATCAATGGGCTCTGACAATATCCACGCGAGGGTGTTAAGAGAGCTGGCTGACATTGTTGTGAGGCTGCTCTCCATAGAGAAGTTGTGGAGATCGTGGGACATCCCAGAAGACTGGAAGAAGGCTAATGTCACCTCCATCTACAAGAAAGTCTTAAAGGAGGGTCCAGGAAATTATAGGTCCATCAGTCTTACTTCAGTCCCTGGGAAAGTTATGGAATGAATCATCCTGGGGGCTATCACAAGTCAAATGAAGCACGTGATTGGGAAAAGCCAGCACGGATTCACTAAGGGCAAATCGTGCTTGACACACCTGATCACCTTCTACAACAAAGTAACCTGCTTGGTTGATGTGGGGCGAGCGGTGTACATTGTCTACCTGGATTTCTCCAAGGTTTTCAGTACGGTTTCCCACAGCCTCCTCGTAGAGAAGCTGATGCGTTACGGTCTAGACAAGTGGTCTGTGCGGTGGGTGGGGAACTGGCTGACAGGCTGCACCCAGAGGGTGGTGGTAAATAGCTCCTTTTCAAACTGGCAACCTGTCACAAGTGGGGTCCCCCAAGGATCGATATTGCACCCAACACTGTTTAATATCTTCGTAAGTGATCTGGATGATGGGATCAAGTGTACCCTGATGAAGTTTGCTGATGATACCAAACTGAGTGGGGAAGTGGACACTTCAGAAGGGAGAGCCACCCTGCAGGAAGACCTGGAGAGGCTGGAAGAGTGAGCTAACAAGAACCTTATGAAGTTCAACAAGGACAAGTGTAAGGTCTTGCACCTGGGAAAAAAATTGAGGAGTGCAGCACAGGCTGGGATCTACCCAGCTGAGGAGCAGCACTGTGGAAAGGGACCTGGGGTCCTGGTGGACAAGCTCAATATGAGTGAACAGTGTGCTGCTGTGGCAAAGAAACAGGATGCTGGGTTATATCAACAAGGGCATCAACAGCGATAAAGAAGTCATTATCCCACTCTACTCAGCACTTGTCAGGCTACACCTGGAATACTGTGTTCAGTTTTGGTCCCTACTATACAAAAAAAAGACAGGCCAGAGAGGGTCCAGAGAAGGGCCACAAAAACAATCAAAGGACTAGGAAGCCTGCTATATGAGGAAAGGCTGAGAGAACTGGGTTTGCTCAGCCTTGAGAAAAGAAAGTTTAAGGGAGATCTTAACACCATGTTCCAGTATTTAAAGGGTGGCTACAAAAAAGATGGAGACTCCTTTTTTACAAGGAGTCACATAGAAGAGACAAGGGGTAATGAGTACAAATTACTCCTGGAGAGATTCCAATTGGACACAAGTGGAAAATTTTTCACAACGAGAACAGTCAGCCATTGGAATAATCTCCCCAGGGAAGTGGTGGATTCCCCAACACTGGGCACTTTTAAGATTCAGCTGGGCAGGATGCTGGGCCATCTTGTCTAGACCGTACTTTTGCCAAGAAGGGTTGGACCAGATGATCCTTGAGATCCCTTCCAACCCGGTATTATGATATTAGAATGCTAAGCCCAGATCTCCAGCAGTCCCACATCTGTTTCTCCTCATCTTGCAGCATGTTACTTTTTTCCTGATAAAAGAAAGTCAACAATGGAATTATTAGATCAACATTCTATTTCCTACATAACTTCTATTCTGGACTATTTCAACAGAGGAAGTGGTAGAAAGTCTGCTCAATGGTAGACTACTCAACTATAGATTCTCTGCCTTAGTCAACCTGTAGGGCCAGCCATTAAAGTACAGTTCTCCCCAAATTTATATCAAAGAACCCTCCACGGAACTGTTCTTGAGGACCCTGCAGTGCCCATGACACACATTATATCCTCCCCTGGCCTTCCCAAGAAGAGATGGAGTCCCGTGAAGCCCTCCCCACTATCTATATAGGAATCCAAGCAAGGGGAATAACAAGGGAAGGACAAGACAGGAACAGATGTGGAAACAGGTTCTCACATCCACAGAGTGTCAGCCTGCTCTGCACCCCTGATTAAAGGCAGTGAATCCCTAGGAGGGGGGTTAAATACACCTTGTTCTCCTAAATACACCTTGTCGTCCCTTTCAACTACATCCCCGTGCTTCCTCAGGTAACAGCCTTCTCTTGAAGAGTTTAAAATACAAACAATTTTATTTCTTCCCCTCAAATAAAATTATCCATTCACCTTAGTGCAGCCTAAAAAGACATGGCTAAGCAGAAACAAAAGTGCGTAAATAACAGAAGGAGCAGATAATGTGGTAAGTTTCCTTTGACACGGCACGTGCTGTGTTTAAGACCATCTATAGAAGGACAGATTGAAAGCAAGGTTAAGTCTGCAAAAGCCAATAACTTTACCCTTCATTCTCACCTTATGAATTCTGAACTAATGTAATATTTTTTAAAACCTTATGCAAATTCACTTTTCTATTGCAACAGAAGCAATGACAAGAAAAGGGAGAAAAAGATATTGGCATCTTCCAGAAAACATTATCTTCAATTCTCCAAGTATTATCCAGCTGCTGGACACAGCACTACATCCTCTGCATCAATAAACTCCAATTTAATCCTTATTCAATGTCTAACCAATGAAGCAGACCAAGACCATAGCAGTGTAACTTCTTGGTTAAAGCATGCAGAGAGCTGTAATATCCACAGTCATCAGAGAACTGAAGAGTGGAAACAGTCGTACTAAAGCTATCACTGAAACACAACACATTAGGTGTTACCATCATTGGAGTGTACCTCAAGAAAGCGTTTCATTTTATATGTGTATACATGTGGCAAACTCCCATCCTGGTGAATTAATATGGTGTTAAAGAAGGTATTACAGGGCTCCTTCATCTGAACCTTTCCACATAAAATTCATTTACAAAGCCATCCGAACCAAATTTGTCTGTAAGATATGCTGCATATGGTCATTTCAGTAGTGGCAATGAACAGTTTGTCTGTACCTAAGACAGCACTAATACAAAAATATTCCAGCTATGAAAGTTGCATGCTTGGCAAAAGAAAAGTATAATGCTTGCCTTTACCAAAAGGAACCATGCTCTTTCTGTTCCTTACATTTCATCTGCCCCAATTCTCTATTTCAGCAATAGAAAAGAAACCAAGTGTTTATTTTCTACCTACTACCCACAGTTACAATAAGTTAGATGAAAGTTGGATAATGTTAAAAATTGCCCTCAATTAAATATTAGCTTACAGATGCTAATGCAATTTGTATCTTCAAATTAATCGTACCATGGTGTAGCGGATGCAGCTGGGATGAAGTTAACTTTCTTTACAGCAGCCCGTATGGTGTTGGGTTTTGGATCTGTGTCTAAACCAGCGTTGATAACTCACCAGCTTTTTAGCTGTTCCTGAGCTGTGCTTGTACAGTGTCGAGGCCTCCTCTGTTTCCCACTCTGCCCCCACAGCGAGTGGGGTGGGCAAGAGGCTGGAAGGGGGCACAGCTGGGACAGCTGACCCCAACCAGCCAAACGGATGGATACCCCAGACCACATAACATCAGGCTCTGTGATAAAACTGGAGGACAGTCTGCCCGAGGTAGACACTGCTCATCATCAGTCTACTGGGGGGAGGTGGTGAGTGATTGCCTTCGAGTCACTTGTTGGTTTTCCTCTTCCTGATCAGGGTCCAGTAAATTAGCATTTCTTTCTGATTTATTTTTGTTTTCGTGGTAGGGTACAAGAGGCCATGGAAATGACTGTCTATATTGCAAACTGGGTTGCATCGTGGAAGAAACTCAAAGGGCAGTCAAACACGAGCGTCTCTCACCAACTCCTTCAAAAATAGAGCCATGTCCTAGGCAGGCAGGGAACATCCATTTTAGGAAACAAAATTTGTAATTTAAATTGGAGGAGGCAACAGCTCATCAGCAGACAGACTGGGTAGGGCTGCTGCAGTTCAGCAGTCACAGCACAAGCTCTGCTAGGCACACATCATACCCAATGCAATGAAAAATTGCCTGCAGACAAGTCTATCAAGTAATTTTTCGAATCACAACACCTTGAGACAAACTGAGCCCCCAACTATTTCTAGGATGGATCAAGCTGAAGCTTACTACGTGAAAGAGACTGAAAATGCAGTTTCCTTCCCAGCTCTGCCACTGATCCAATCTAGACATACTTTGAAATCCATCTGAGCTCAGTCAGACAGTGACCAATTAGCAGAAAAGCGTGCACTGCCACAGCCACGCTACTGGGCTCCACCTCCAGCACTGCACCACCTCCTCACGCAGATGTGCAACTGCTTGGGAAGGTTTTCAGCCTCTGCTTGGTTACCGCCAGCTCTAAGTTTCCCAGAGCACTGTATAATTCCCATTGATTTAGTCCTGAAAACCAGAAATATCAATAAAGCAACACACTGCTCTCCAAAACCACATTAGTTTTTTCCATTACTGACAAGCAATTCGAATTTAAAAAAAAAAAAAAGAAAAATTGTTTTCACTACAACAGAAAATTTTTAGCATTTTAATGAACTTCGAAAAAAAAAAAAAAAAAAAATCAATTGACTAAAGATCACCAGAAGTTCATAACATAAGATCACATGTTAGCTCATAACAACATACAATTATGTTATATCCTGATTTTGGGAAGCTAATGCTTTTAGCTACACAAATGTGTAGGTAAAAGCAAAGGCCAGCAGAGTCCAGGTATCTTTTCTGTGCCTGGTCATCCTCTACCTTCATTTCACTTTGTTTACTCAGTTCCTGTCTTGAAGGGATTACTATGTATTTTATACAGTGCCATAATCTTGCATAGACCCTCCAGGCTCCGCCAAAAAATAAACACATTAGTAATAATAAAATTACAAGTTATATCAGATTCAGAACATGTCTTCATTTGAGCAGTTTTTGAACCTCTTCTGTACAGGATTTAAACCTTTTATTTATTTATATACATAGTGTGTGTATATACATCTATATACACCCCATATGCATGTTTTTGCATGTTTTACATAATCTATAACTTGATAAATATTGTATATTATAACTTATAAAATGTACATATATACATACACTTCATATATATTTTATAGTATATTATGGTGACTAGTCACCTGCTTCCTCCTGACTGTTAAATCCATTCCTCTGTAAAGAAGAATCCATTCCTCTGTTTTCAAAAGGAAAAACACTGAGGGTACCAGAAGTAGAAAGCGATGGAAAGGTCCAAGAGAAGAGGAGAGAAACACCGCCACTGGTCGCACTTCCCAGCAGCGCCAGCGCCTCAGGACACGGGCAGCAGGAGCAGAGGCCTGAAGCACAGAGCGCTGGGAAGTCCGCACGGGTACCACCAGAGGACCCAGGAGCCTCGGCTCACGCACTTCCCAACGGTAGAGGACGGGAGCGGCTGGGAAGCCCATAGAGCATGTTCCAAACAGAACAGCAGGAAAGAGTCCAAAATGGACCATTCCAGAAGGGAAATTTTGCCTTGTTAACTTTTCCCGCCAGCCTTATCACCTCCGCTACCGACTTGCTGCTTTATAAACCAGAGCTGAGGCACTAAAATGACGCATTTGTGGATTTCATGGTGTTGCATAAGCTTATAACTCAGTAGACTTTATGACTGCAAGTCATTTGTATTGATTTATTTACTTCATTAGTGAGGGGAAGATGAAATTCCGCATTGACGGAGAATCGAATTGAAGAAGGAATAGCTGATTAGACATTTTAAAATCACATTTTAAAGTGAAGTTTTCTAATGATGTACCCAAAATTAAATACCAAGAGTTATTTAGTTAGACAATCTAGATGTATAGTTAGAAACTTAAATCATTGATTTATTTGTAGATGAACAAGTTATGCAGCTGCTTTTACAAACTGTCACCTTACCTTCCTACTCAATAAAGCTTTACAAGACCTGCTAACGCAATTATGAAAACTCTTTAATTGCATAAATGACTCTGCAAATTTGGGGTTTGAAAGAACTGTGTTAATGGAGACCAACAGTTTCCTAGAAACACAGCTGAATACTCAATCAGGGAAGTCCCTTCCTACCACCCACTGCACACAATGAGGTAAACATTGTGCCTTTGAAATTCAAACCATTTTGTCACTTTCCTTTGCTGTATCCTCTCCAGCAGCACGCTGGCATAATTGTCATTAAAGCAATAATTTGGCAAGCATGAAACATCTTCTTTAAGTGAGAAATTAATCTTCCCAGAGTAAGATATGTAAATATTTAATTTTAATGTACAAAAATTAATAAGAGAAATGGGAAAGAGAAGCAAGTCTATGAATAACAATACTTACCACCTTTCCGTTGGGCATCTCAAAGTACTATAAAAAGATAAATAAGCATTATTTCCCTGATTTACCTAGGGGGGAAGTTGAGAGCAAATTGCTCAAGGCCACAAAGTGAGCCAGAGACATAACTACGGAGCAAAGCTGAGGCTGTTTACTCCCACTCCCGTACCCTGCTATTGCACCACACCTTATCATGCAACTCATTACAGAAATGACAATGAAGAAATCCACTTTCCTGTTGACCTCCCCAACATCACCCTTCCTTTGGTGGCTTTCTACAGACCACTTCCAACCTACCTTCCCCTTTTGGATAACTCTGCCACCTGGCAAGGCCTGCAAGGACTGCCTCGAGCATCTCAGCCAGCACCAAGCCCAGGACAGATGGCAGTGCTAGGACATCCGGACGGCTGCAGCCTCCGTGAAGATAACTGGGCAACTGCGCCGGGAGGGACGGCACCGCAAGAGGAGGCACGAGGGAGGATCTCCTGAGAGACTGAAGTTCTCAGTAGGGTTGAGTCAGCTCTATTGCTACCTCGTGAAGATCCAGGAATGGATGTAACCAAGCATGATGTCAGCACTCAGAGAAAATAATCTGTCATATCAACCTAATGGAGCCTGAATCTTTAATGTGATATTGATTCTGCTAATGTTCCTCCATGCTGTCATCTGGAAGCAAAATACCTCTTTGTTATACAGTAAACTACACTCAGGGTCACGCAGTACAATAGCCAATATCATTATAAAGGGGTTTTTGGTTTGGTTTGTTTTTCCAAGCTTTGAAATTCTGCATTCAGAGGCAGTCACTAACATTATTAGCACTAAGAGAAAAAACAGGTCATGCCTAATTCCAGTCATTGTGTATTACATCATCTAAGGAGAAGACATCTCAATGTAGAGGCATGTCCTAAGCAAGCAGGCAAGGCTGCCAGAGCTGCGGGAGTCACAGAACACAGTGCTCAGTGCTCATTTCAAAGGCTCATGTGGTCAGAGGTTTTGTTCTTTTTTCCATCTCTTCTCACTATGCGAGTCAAATACAATTTTTTTTTCCCCAAAAATGGCTAAAAGTATGTCCACTGAATTTAAGTGCCAAGGTTTAAATCATATGCTGAACATTCATCAGCTCCCACCAATTTCAGGAGAGCTATTGTTTCTGTTACCAAAATGCAGACAGTGGAAACTCAGAACTCATTGGAGCGACCAGGGAAATTCTGGTGGCAAAAGGTTTTGCTACTAGACTTCTTCACTGAACCCCAAACCTCTTCTTACTCTTTTCTTCTCCCCTATGCCCCACAGGACAATGACAAACTCTGGTCCCCTCCCTTCCTCGAATCACAGCCAGCTCTGATCTGCCATCTCACACCTTCTTGTATCATCATGATTAATAGAATCATGTTTCCAATAAGGAAAAGAGAAGTAACAAGCATCTTCATTTTTTTGGGGTGCAACCCTACCAGGTGTCTGAAGAACTGTCTTTTGTCCAGGTTTTGAAAATGGAACATTCGTAGTTATTCATCATCTTTACCTTTTACACCATAACTGCAGGCAGATGAGCTCATTAAGCAGAAAACATGGTGAATAATCTCATACACCTCCGTACAACATATCTGAGGCTATTCCCCTCTTCCTCCCCAACGTTTGATGCACGCTATCCCTCTCATTGACTTCCTCTGAAAACAGCAGGGACCTCAGCACGTTTGGAAAGCTAACACGATGAGAAAAGCTATAGCAATGCACCTTTGGTCCATTTTCTCCAAATTCAGAGCTGGTCCCCAGGCAGGATCCCACTTAAAGAAGTAGTTGCCCCACTTCTGAAGTGCTGAGAAAATCTTCATCCTACAGACATCCTACAAAAACTCTTATCAGTGAATAAATTATGAAATGTCTCTCAGAAAATGTTATAACTATAGTGAGAATATACGAGATGAGTCATAATCCTGAACAATGACACCCCCATCTGTCAGATTCACAAAGCTGAGAGCTTTACATAGAAACCATACAACTTCCTTCCCGATAAAACCCTCCTGCCAAATCCATATCTTTTCTAAAATAGTAACCTGCCTTGTTCTCTGGCTCAGAATGCTCTATTTTTGGATGATGCCCCACCTCAAATAAGGATTGCTTTGTTTTGTTTGTACTTTATCCAGCTGCAAACAGGTGAAAGTCTGGGGGGAAAAAAGTAATCATTATTTGTCAGTAAAGGGATCTCTGCCAGATCGCCAAAATGAAGGATGCAGTGGGTTAAATACATGTCACCTCTGAGGGAAGTTAACTGTGCAAATGTAGTTCTACTAGAAATTATACATCCATAAAAAACTAAGCCATTCATAAGCTGTCCTATTTTCTTCAGAAATATTCATGCAGAAAAATAATTTTTAAGATTAATAGGCAAGTGCAGTCAAGCTTTAACATGTATTCACATATAGGACATGGATTTTGTGTTATCACAGGGAAGTTTTCCGGGGGGGTTTGTTGGAATTTTTTTTTTTTTTTTAAGATGGTAAATGCTCTCAAGCAAAGAAAGCCTTGTGGACTTCAGATCTTCATTGATCCCAGGAATTTCCACTGTAAAAGTAATAATAATGATACTCTCCACTTTAGGAAACAGGTGAAAAAATATCTATTTTGCTGTTTAAACACTATCCGAATAGCTACATTATCACTGAACTGAAGATGCTATAGGAAAGATCCATATAAAAGAAGTTTATGTGCAATTATTTTTCTCAGAAAAAACCCAAACATCTAAAGCACACACTAAAATTTGCCAAGTACCATTTCTGCTTCCAAGTAATTAAAATCTGAGGTGATCTTAAAATGGTTTAGTGCTTTGGCTTGGTAGGTTTTTTTCATGCCTGTGTAGAAGATACTACCAGGGAATCCTCAGATGTACTCTACCTCTTCATTTTAGTTAGGTCAGTCAGATTTGTTCCTGTTTTGTATCACAACTCAAGTGTTTCAAAGAGTCCATTTGTTTTTCACTGAAGTGAGCATGAAATATTTTGTACAAAAGTTTGTCTGGGTCATCACAGAGCCAGAACACCTACAGGAAAATTAATTCACTCATCATAAAACAAAAACTTTTATTCAAGAACATTCTCTAAACAGTTTCTATCCTTCATGATTTATGAAGCTGAGTCACAGTGCTTCTATGGTAAAGGAAGTTTAAATGTAATTTAAAAAAAAAAAAAAAAAAGATTCGTCTAGTGTAGTATCAGTGTTCATTCTTGCTCTTTAATTCCTCAGAGCTTTCATCGTTTCCAACCTTCCTGGCACCTTTCAAGCTTACATTACATAGAAAAATAAACAAGTCCCTCCCATCCTCTCCATGAACAGTAATGATGCTACAGAAGCTAAGCAAGCAGGCAGGAAACATTCTCTAAAGCACAGAGAATACAGTCCCCGGGGGCAAGGATTTTGGTGGTAACACCCAGGCACTATGTGGACGGTTTCTTTAGCTGCTTCGGCTCCTAACAGGCATGCAGGGTCCTGCTCCTGACAGCAGTATCCCCTCAAATCATTGCATCATGGTAATAGTTTAAGCTATGAGCTTCACCAAACTGTGGTTATGCACAGTACTGATGAAGAAGATTTCCATCCAGCATGTGAAGGAGCTTAGCAGGAATCGGGTAGTTCCCGCCACACAGTCCTTAGATTTTTTTTTTTCGCTTTTACATGTTAACCACAAGATTAAAAAAAAAAAACAACAAAAAAAAAAAAAAAAAAAAAAAAAAAAAAATTAAAAAAAAAAAAAAAAAATCACAAATTGAATGGGAAACCGAAAAAGCAAAACCTGAAAACATTTCTAGTAGTTCCGTAGGACAGCTGAAAGGAGAAAAAGAGCTTGCACAGGCAGAAATATAAGTAGCGTAATTCAATCAAGATGTACTTTGCGGCATAAGTAATGGATTTCAGGGCACCTTGCAGCATTAAAGGAACCGATCGGTTTATGGAGAGGGAAGGGACTCCCTCACATTCCAGCTCAACATTGTAAATAGCTTCACAAACCTTTGCCAAGGGTAAAGTTGATAAAAGAAATTGAATTAGCCATGCTAGCTCAATTAAATATATACAAAGTTAGACTAGGAGAATTAGTGAAAAACCGCTACAAAGCTGATTATATGTTAAGCATTAGCTACTAAGAATATTGATGTTATGAATTACTATAACAACTATTTTAAACCTGGACAATTAATATTTTGTTCTGTAGGTCTTCATTATTAGGTATCATCTTTAAGTAAAAATATTTTACAATTCTTTAAAATAAAAAAGTTATGCTTTTTGAAGAAATACATATTATTTTGAATTCTTCTCCTTTAAAAAAAGATATTATGGTGATTAGGTATGCTCAAAAATAGGATTTTAAGTTATCCATTTTGCACTTACATACCCTGAGTGGGCCAGTTTCCAGTACCCTACATCATTAGGGACCGCAAACACCAACTCCCACGTGGCACAGGAAGAGAGCAGAAGGCTTCAAAGGCATTGATACAGGTCAGAAAAGAAAGAGGAAGATCCACCAACAGGGACAGACTTTTACCACAGATTTGAGGGAAGACAATATGCTTTTCAATGCTGTACTGGAAAACAGTTTGCTATAAAAACCACGATTTCATATATCACCATTCCTAATTAGCTGCTGGCAATATTTGCATTATTTAAAGCTGTTTCTCACACTGCTAAGTGTGTGTTAATTCAGCACGGACTTTCTTTAACCACTATAAGGTTCAGCAAATCACGCAACTTTTCTTTAAGCTAACCAGTGAACTTCCATCATCCACTCCTCATCCTCAGACGAGCCTCTCTCTTTCTCAGTCACTCCACGCCTTCGGCCAAGAGGGCGATGCACAGTTCACACTCCCCATCCCATCTGCAGCCGATACAAATGCTGGGGAGCCGAGAGCTTACCCCGGGCTGTGGGGAACGTTGACCTATTTTGTATGAAGTGAATGGCCTGTCTCTTCCTATAGTTCCTGGTGCCAGCCTTATTCTTCTGTTCTGCCCTGAAAACACTCAAAATAGAAATCATTTACAGAGTGCAGCTCTTTAAACAGTTGCTGGGTCACACTCTCAATGGAAAAACATGAAAGATTTCTAAAGAAGCCTCTCAGGCTTCTGAGCTCTGAGGCAATACAGACACAACAAAGTATCTGCAGGCTAACCTACAAATTACTTTTTTTTAAATTCCTATTGTAAAACTGCTGCAAAACCTCGTCATTAATTATACTTTGGTTATGGTTAGCAACATTTTAACTTAAAGATATTATTTGGTAATGCGAGCTAATCTACTAGCTAACAGGATCACATAGGTTTATGAAACTGTACCTGGGGTTTTACACCAGTTTCCAAAAAGCAAAGCAATTTTGATTGAATAAATGCAACTTTCACACAAAGATGAGATGTGCGAGCCTTCCATGAGCAGGCCAAGGTGCACACAGCTTGACAGAAGCAGCCTGTGCTTGGCTTAGGCTATGAACAGCCTTCCCTGGTCCTCCTCATCCTGACCACCCATTCCCACTTCCACACTCCTATCAGCACTAGGATATATGCAACTGCGCCGACTGCCAGCTCAGGGCTCCAAAAAGCCAACCCATTGCACAACTCCAAACAAAACAGCATTTAATTCACTTTTCACTCACCAATGATCCTGTCCACTATTTGGTGAGCTTGCTGTCGGTCAACAGGCATGATCTAGAGTCCTACCCACTTTACCTACAGCAAAGCGGAGCTCTCGCCTGCTTCTTTCAAGGCGGCAGCTCTAAAAGCAGCCCTGGAAATATAAGGGGGGCTTATATTTCCCTTATATCTATCCCTGGAAATATAAGGGATGAAGAGAGGATTTATTTGTAAATGCTATTAAAAGAAACAAAGTCTAAAGAATATTAGTGTAACTTACAGGTATTTGTCCATACATATACTTTTTTTCTATTTTCAGTGAGGTGTGAAAGGCTGTACAAGCCAGGCAAAAGCCCACCTATGCTCTCCAACAGCCAGCAATAGCAGAGCCCTAGGGAAGCTGCTCATACGGAAGCAAAGCATGCAGAGACATCCTCAGGACACACACTAGCTTGCACATCTGGGAATTCCTGAGCCAGAAATACCATCTTGCTGTTTAACAGCCTTCAATAGATATTTCTGAAACCTGTTCTGTCATTTTGTAAAACAATGCAGCAAAGTGCCACGTGACAAGCTCCACAGCCTAACTACATCGTGCAGAAAAGGATTTCTGTCAGCTGCTTTGAACCTGCAGCCTACCAGTTATACTTGATGCTGCTAGCTCTTCTGCTGGAGGACACAGTGAACGTTCCCTTAGGTATCTCCCCACTGACAGTCACAAACACATAGACCTCTCTCATATCCCTGCCACTGTAGGTCTTTTCCAGTCTGAAGAATTGTATCATAGTTCATCATTCTGCTTTCAGAAATCATTCTGTACCTTTAATCACCCTTGTCGCTCTTGTCCCTATCTACTCCAGATAGGCTGTATCATTTTAGTAGTGGCAGACCATAGGAAAGGGAGGCCAGAACCGCACACAGTATTCAAGACATGAGTGCACCACTGCCCTACATAGGACCATGGTGAAGTTTTCTGCTGGTTCTCCATTCCTTCCCCAATAACTCTTACCATTTGATTTGGGTTTTTTTTTTTTTTTGGGGGGGGGGTTGACCACTACCAAGAGGCTGTTTTCATAAGAATGTCTTTTATAACCTTTAGACATCACTTCTGAAGGGAAACTGGCAGCTCAAATCAATATATTGATTTTCATTTGCCCTTCTATTGCCCAGTTGCTCAAACTCATAAAGCCTGTCTGCAATTTTTCAGTTAGGTCTCAGCTTGACTACCCTGAATACCTAAGTATCATTAGCAACTTGATCATTTCACTGTTCACTGTATTTTCCAAGCTATTCATCAATATATCGAGCAGCACAGGCTCCAGCAGAGACCTCTGCAATAGTTTACTGGTGCTTTATCTTCACCATGAGATTTGCCCATTTTACGGATACCTGCACTTTGTAATTTTTCATCCATTATTAATTCATAGGAAGACTTACGTTTCTGGTCCATTGCAGTGTTGAGAATTTTTTTTTTTTTTTTAAATGAAGAGTGGTGGGGGATTTTGTCCAATACCTATGGAAAATCCGAGTACATCACATCACCTGGGAGTCATCTTTGTTCACATGTTCATCATGTGCTTCAAAGAACTCCAATAAATAAATGAGGCAAAGCTTGTTCCAAAAGCCATACTGACTATTCTGCTATGCATCATGATTATCCAAAGGTTAATTCTATTCTTGAAAGTTACCTCAATTAATCTCCCCGATACAGACGATGGGCTTTTTGGTCTTCCCTGGACACTCTGCCTCCCCCTGCCCTTTATCACCCTTTCAGTCTTCTGATGCAGAATCATATTAAAGTGAGCAATTACTTATCACAAGTAGCTTTTCCGTTCTTCCATGCATACCGTATCATAGTGATGACCTGTTATTACCTATTTTACTTATTTGTTCCTCCAGTCACTTCTTCTACAGACCCCGAGAGAAATCCTTTGATACTCCCCTCCCTTATAGAGGAGGATTGTGGAATGTAAATCTCCAACATTCTCCACTGGGAAGGCAAAAGTAAAAAATAATTTGATTTTACTAATGCAACTATCTTCTCCGAATGCTTTTTAAAAAAGAACACCCTCCCTTTCCCCACTACAGTGGTCTGTTGGCCTGGGCTGGGGCGGGTGGGTGAGTTGGGGGCAGGGAACAGGTGACAGTGCTCCTACTTCCAATGTATTTGCAAAGAAAATACTGTGTATTTATTTATACTTTTTACAAGTTTACAATCTGACCTGCCAGGTTTCTGTTACTTCTTACATTCCCCATTTGGATCTAAGTTTCACTTTTCAAAGGAGTCTTTGGGGTTAGTTTTGGTTTGTTGGGTTTTGGTTTTACTTTGGGGGTTTTTTGGAGGGTTTTTTTGTTGCTTTTTCCTTGCTATATAACCACACTGTTTTCACTTTTCCTTTATTTTATTTCCTAACAGAATATACTCTTTTCCTTGGAGTCTCCAATACAATGTCTTTAAACCACGACAAAGGTTTGATCCTTAACTACACCTTTCAGTGTTTGTTTAAAAAAACAACAAAACAAAAAACCCAAAACAAACTCCACACACAACACAAACCCAAACAAACCCACACAGCAAACACACACCTTCCTTTTCTGCTCTCTCAGTAGTGTTGTCCTCAGCTTCTGGCTTTTGCTGCCCCTGCAGAGATGCTGAATTTACACATGCTGTGGTTCCTATCACAGGGCAGCTTTCCTACCATGACATTTTGAAACTGTATGCATGCTCAGGAACCAGATGCCCTGTCCCCTTATGAATCCCCTCACTAGTCAGTTCACAAAGCTGTTACTGACAGTGTCTAAAGCTTAGTTCCAGTATCCCAACCCAGTATGGCAGGTACCCGATCCAGACAGACATTAAAGGCACACGGGATGAGGTACAACACGGCTGCTGTACCTCACCTCTCTGCGGTCTCTCCCATCTTCCTCTGTATCACTGTTGGTGTAACCACACTGACAGCAATAATACAGTCCTACTGCCACATTTTTCTTTTCTATGCCTAAACTCACTGGGATTTTATGTTACTTATGGCAGGCTGCTGATCTGACTTGACTTTAAGCTTTAGCATGCAGCACAGTTTCTCTGTCAGCTCAGCCTACTCTGTCTTTCTCTGTGCTTTGATACTGTATTATCCCACCATTTGTCATCCTCCTACCAAGTTTAAGATGCATATTATGTCAATACCCACTTTTAAAGATGAGCATTTAGTTCCACATTTACTTCTTAGTTTTCTGGTATTAATGCAGAAATACATATACCATGTTTTGATTTTCTTTTCCTCCATGCATGTTTAAGTAGCACTCCATTTGGTCCCACTCTTCCCTTCTATTTCCTACCTAATTACAGCTAAAAGACAAAAGAGGACTTAGCACAGCAGAGGAGTTACTGCTGAAGTTTTGTTTCTAGAACCTCTGGATTCACTGTGCCAAGGATACAGGCAAGAGACCTTGACCACTGGGTCCTCTCCATCCTTTCCTAGGAACCTAGCCAAACACCTTGTGATGCCCACCATCACCCCAATACCCAACAGGCAAGTCACCGGGTAGTCCTTCCTTGAGTAACAGAACCAGGTTTTAATACATTCTTAGTAACTCAATATTTCCCCTATTTCAAAGAGCAGAGTCCTGGGAAGATATTTTCAGTGCAATGGGACATGTTACAAGAAAGACTCATTATTACGCTCAGTTTCCTCATCACCACATCATCGCTCTCCATTAGATTGGGGCTGCTACTTTAGAGATGAGACTGCCCTCCTTAGTCCCTGACACGCTCCGCAGTGAGCTCCTCTGCCTCATTTCCCCTTCCTCAGCAACATCAGCATTGCTCAGCTAAAAGCAACCCTGCCCTGTGACAGCAGTGCCAGTGAGCCCCTCCAGCCCCCGCTTCCCTTCAGCCACCCTCCCCTCAGAAGAGCTTTGGCTCCGAGAGCCTTGAGCTGTTCTCAGAGGCAAAGATAAACAATGTTTTCGAAAGTCAGAGCAGGAAATTGAGAACATGCTTCTCCCTTGGTGGCCTTCTGCCTGCGTTTTATTTAGAGGGGATCATGGCTAGTTTAGTCTGTATCTACATGGTCCTTTTAACTATGTTTTTCATGTTTCATTCACAGTGCTGGGCAATGGGAACTTACTGGCCTCTGACCACACAATGTATTTGGATTCAACTGGCTTTGTAGTTGGGCGATATCTCCGAGATGCAGAATTACCTGAACCTCATATGCTGGGAAGAAGAACACAGAAGACAGCTGAACTGACACCATCTCCACAGGTGACCTAGGTTCACTTAATAAAAGAACCCTGCTAGAGGCAGGCATCACATTTCCCACAGCTGGAAGACTACAGTGTAGATAGGTAGTTCCTCTGGCTTGGGACCGTGGAAAGATTCATTGCTACCATGTTTGTTCCCCTGAGCAACATTCACTGACTCAGATTTGAACAAGATTCTCATCCCTTAATACAAAGCTCCTTTTTTTAACTCCCCCTCCTTCTCTCCCTTTCCTGCACCAAGACATGGGACTTCACTGACAGTGTTTTTTTTACCCAGATGAGTATACTCATGGAAGATTTCTCACTGTTCCAGCAAAGCTGGAAAGCACAAACATGAAAGAGATTAAATATCCCTACTTCTGCCTGGCAGCTGATACTCTTAAATCCCTAACGACACCCTATGCTGAATCTTTCACAAAAGTTATAGTGGCAGTCCATCACTGTGAACAACGTAAAACCACCCTAAAAATATACAGCAACATATCATCCACAAGCAATTCAGAATAGCAATGTACAGAAAAAAAATGAGCTGCTACGAGAGAACCCACAGCCTCTCCACTAGCCTCAGCACTTCAGGGAATAAGCATGGGAGCTGGGCTTCATTTCACCACCACTGCGCTGCTTTCTCTGCTACTGCACTGCAATGGTGCAGTCATTAAGGAAGGATTTCAGCTCTATATACATAATTTTGGGGTGCAGGAGGAAGCCCACATATAAAGACTAGAAAGTTAATGTAAAGGAAGCTTTGAAAACAGTTCTTACTGACATCACCAAAGAACTAAATTATTCATATTACTGAGTGCAGAAAAAGGTGCTGACACAGGTAATTGCTTGGATGAGAAGCTTTCCAGTCTGCTAGCTACACCAAACTTCTGCTTTTAGAAATATGCAAGAGGTCTTACTCTTTGATAGATGTTACATGAAATGATTACTTTAGATCTAAATTGCTTAGAATTAACATTTGAGGGTGTTTGTTTGTTTGTTTCTAATTCCTCCAAGCCTCTTGTCTGCCTATCTGATAAAAACAGTAATTTGCCAGTTGTTAGAGAGTTCTTTCCTCCACCTCTGATATTCAATAATATACCTCCAGGTATCAGCAAATACAAGCAGCAAATACAAATACTGAAGGAGAAGTTTCCTTATTGATTTATCCCAGACCTCTGATCCAATAAGCCATTTATCACTGCCACACAGTCACAAATACATTTAACATAACGTGTGAAACACAAAGGCTGTAAAAGGATTGAACCACATTTTCCAATGGGCTTCTACTCAACCTGCTAAAACACCAGAGCATGGTCTGCACCTGCGAAACAACCATACTACAATTGCACCTATGCTTTTCCACACATGAAATTGCAGGCACAGTACCAAACACTTTTTTTTTTTAATCAAATGGATCAAAGTGTCTTGGTAAGGTGCTTCCAATATTGACCTGAACCCACTTTTTCTGAAGTCTAATTTTTTGCAGATTGCTTTGTTACAGCTTGGAAAACCTAGGAATGGTCTTATGAAATTGAAAAATTATCAATAAGTTACATTTACTTGTGCCAGAGATGTAAACCACTGGAACGGAAAGATCTCTCTTCTTCCCATTCTACAAAAAAAAAAACAAAAAAAAAAAACAAAAAAAAAAACCCACACAAAACAGATGGTGGACTACAACTTGCTCTCTGCCCATGATTTATCACACGCTTGTAAGCAAGAATGTTTTCTGCTGGATCCTAAAATTTCCTTTTAAAAAGTCTCTATTCAGACCAATCCTGGGGTTCTCCACTTAACTACATGTTTAAGCATAATGTAGATTATCCGCGTCATTGACAGACATTGTAAGAAGTGTAACAGAAGTCAAAATAAACTCTACTGAAAACTTCCGAGGTATATTGTCGCAATTTTCTTATTAAATGAATGCACTTTAATAAATTTACATATTCTTTAAAAAAGTTACATAGGTGTTCAGCTAATGTTGTCAACAAATTCAATGCCATGTGAAGGCACTCTACAATACAGAGCACAGCACAGCTCCTTGTTTTGTCAGACCAGTAAGAACTACTGCCAGATGCTACAAATATCTCCCTTGTTTGCCGGTAGCACATCCCCCAGTACTCTGCTGCAGCATGACTGGATGCTAAGAGATGATACTTACATTTCACAAGACAACTGTTCTCAGTCAATAGCTTGCTTGAAGTTAATGCTTTGGTTTCAGACTTGAGTAAAGGCTTGGGTCTTGGAAAGCTTGTTTGCTTTTCACCACTTTTTCATTTGCTCCCATAACAGCGATCACATTTCCTTCCTAGCCTCACTTATTATGGCCTTATTAATGTTACTGTAACTGTGATGGCCTTCTTTGAAACCCTTCTGAAAGTTATAAGCTCTTTTCTGCAGCTTCCCAATCCAGTAATACTGCCGTGGTTAGGATATAGAGAACGCATACCTAGCTAATCCCAGAAGCATACGCATTACTTTTTGTGGGATTTTTTTTTTTTTAAAGACTGCTTATGAATTTTAGTTTCATAGTAGCAACTTCTTTGCAACACTTCCTGAAAATTAGAAGAATTTTATAAAGCTTCATCCAGCTTATTACAATTTTTAAATAAATAACTGAACGTGTGCACAAATGGACCACATTACCTGCTGCTGCAAATTAACATACGTCCACCCAACAAGGATTTGGGTTTAGCACACAGTCGCATTGAATGAAAATCATCAGACCTTAAGTAGTTTGGAAAGCCTTTCACCATTGACACAAAGTTACCCGATACTAGCCTAATTCAAAAAATGTCTGTAAGGCAACAGAGGAGATGAAGAGGAGAAAATTTTACAATGGAAGGGTTTGTTGGCTTATAAACACAAAAGCTAGCTCTTCTGGAATAGTCAATGCATAACTAAAAGCATATTAGGTGTACCAAATTACAATATAAACCTTTATTTATTGTTTTCAAATATTTAGTGCCCTTAGAACGCCCTAAAGGTCATTCTGCAATAATCCAAACATGCACATCTTGGATGGATTAGACACACTGGTGTACTTCAGATTTAACACATAATTAGATTCTCCCCTCTTAGTTCCCTATAACATTTTCTGTCTTTTAGTTTAAAATACCAGTGTATATCAAAATCTTAAAATCCAAATACTCCCAAGTGTTGCAGACATTCAGATTTAGACAGCAAACTAAATCCTAGTGTGCCATCATCCCTAAAGCTTCTGCTTCTTTGATGGACAGTTATTACATGTTTCAGTTCAGCAAAGCAATCTCTTACCCAAGAGCAGCCAAGTGCAGATCATACAGAACAGCCTATCCAAAAAATGTTCAAACAGTTTATTTTATAGCCAACAAAAAAAAAATTCTCTACTTGCAAAGGCATATTATATGAAAAAAAAAAAAGGAAGAGGGAGACATAAATGCTAGTTTTTAAAAGGCTCAGTATCTCAGGGTATTTGGAAGGGGGAGCAGGGAGGGAAGCTCAGGAAATTTTCTTAATTGCTGCTAGCTGGATCACTATAACAGAAAGAAGCTCTCACTATGTGCTAGATGCTATTTACAAAAGCAGAACTACAGTGTCCTATGTTTTATTATAAGTTATCACAAGATAGATAGAGGCAGACAGGGAGAAGAAAGCAACAACAAAACTATACTTCATCCAAGAAGGATCATCAAGAAAGATTTTTAAATCTTCATATTTAGACTAAAAATGTTGTTTTCTTACCACTTATGCCCATAATTCTCCTTACTGCATATATCAACACCTGATTTCAAAACACACTGATCTTGTCAAAGTGGCCATGGAAGCACCTAAAAGCAAACAGCTGTCTTGCAGGAGTTGATGTTTAGCTATGGGTAGAACAAAATTAGAGTGGAAACCTTGGAAATACTTCGAAGCAGCAATTCAGGGAGATTGCTGAGAACTGTTTCCAAAAGGCAAAGGTTTCACTGACAGCTAGTGTTCTGAAAGATGCGTTTTCTAAAATTAATTCACTGACTAAGTATATCATCCCGTCTTTCTGTCCTTTCAGTCAGGTTTGTGGGCTAAGAGCACAAAGGCACTAAAGCCGTAACCAACCAAACCCCCCGCCCCCACCCCCGCTAGCAAGCGTTACGACCCTCGGAGGCTTTAAAAACTGCTGAGTTTGGGTGGAGGGTGGCTCAGCAGCGGCTGCAGAGCCTATTTTGGCACCTCCGAGCAATTGCTAAGGAGCAGACTGAACTGAAGAGGGCTGTAGGAGCGGCTGTGCAATTCAAACCACACTTCAGCATCTCAGTCAGCACTCCAGCATCTCCTCCCCAGCACCAGGCTCATTTCATGCGCCGCGCACACAAAGAAACCCCAGTTCAGGATGAGATCATGCAACAGAAATATCTGAAAGTTTCCACACAATTCAGGAGCGCTGCTGCCTGAGGGGGTTTGAGGATTGGTGTTTTCTCTAACCATTCTCTTCATTTGCAGGTGTTTGCTATTACCAGCTGGCAGAGGGTTCATGCTCGCAGCCCTAGTACAGGACTTGGAGGCAGAGGACCAAGCACTTAAAGGCCTTGCACAGTCTTTTGCACCAGAGCTAGCGGTTCTGGTAAACAAGTCTGAGAAGATTTAAAATTACAGTAGTAGATAAGACTGAGCTCAAATTTTCAGCTCAGCCTGCAGATACTAAGATTTGGTTTTCTTTTGCAAAATTCGTTATCACAAGGTTCCCACAGCAACCAGGTGTTGCTTCCAAACAACTTTGATTCTCACCTCCAGATCAGGCTGGGAGATACGCATGTAATAACTGTGGGCACAAATTATTATTACCTATCCTCCAGATCAGATATGCAATAAAACATATTAGAGGGGGACTAGGATTCGAAATATCTAGTATGAGAGGCTTTTGTAGAGAATATAAATTAGCAATGATGATGAGCCATTAATATTTGCCATTAATTTCCGCTATTGTTTAAAAGTCTCCTGAAATACCACACAGTAAAGGATCCCATATTATAAGGGATGGTCTTGGAAAATTATCCAGCACTGTGGAACAGCCAAAGCTACTGAACAGAAAGCAACAAAAAACCCAACTAATTAAGATGCTTCCTTTCTACCCTCCCCTTCCCATTCAATCCCCCAAATCCACCAGTCTCCAGAAATACCACTTCAAATCAGTTCAAGGTGCTCACAGACACATGAGGAGACAAACGATCAGTCCAATAAAGACTTTGCATATTTGCCTCTTGGCCGCTGTCATTTGGTTACGAGCAGTGCTCGGTCAGCAAGCACCCACCCTGCACAAATATACCTTTACAGGGTTTTTTTGCCAAGGTAAAAAAAACAGTCTGCCTTTTCAGGCGAATTTCTTACCAAACACATTAGCGCAGAGACCCGAGCTATGACGCAGCATGCGGCCTTTGCTTGCGGCCACCCTCCTCCAGGCTCGCAGGGGCTCTGTCCCAGTCCTCATCTCTCCTCCCGGGATCCGGCAGTCAGCCGATCCCAACAGCGACTCCTCAACTGCAGCAACTGCTTTGATGCATATTGGGATTTTACTGTCATCCTTTGTGACCAAACATTCACTAGTTCAACTATTTCTGGCCAGTGCTTTAAAGTGTTGACAGGTCAAACAGGGCTGACCGTTAAATAACTGAGCCCTTAAGATATCTACAAGTACCCACTCTGTTGCTGCAAACAAGTATTTGGGCAACTGGTTTCCTGACTGTACCTTCATGGCTTAGGCTTAAGAAGCAGAGCAGTATTTTGTCACTAAAACCAGGGTAAAGACTGAATTTAAAAATAATAAATAAAAAGTGACACGCACACCACTTGAGACCCTAAATACTTTAAATACTAGCTATAGTTTTTTAAACAAACAGATTATTTTCCCACCTGGAGACCATGAATCACATCCTCACATCTGCTATATAAGAACTATTTTGAAGTTCCATAGGGTCTTTTATTCCTGCTTATGTGGATAAAGACACTTGAAATAGTGAAGAGAAAATGCCTGTACTTTAAGAAATATGCACCAAAACCTCGTTTGTTATTCCCAAAGTAACAGGTATGAAGTAAAGATTTACATAAGGAGTTGTTATGAGCTTCAGAAGTCCTCTGCCTCCTCACTGGATCTGCCTCGTAAGTATTCTAGAAATGCTGCATTGTCTGAAGATGGAAATACTAACACTTCAAGATAATAGCAAATAATAATATTGACATTTTAGTGCAGTAAACAAATTTCAGCTGGACAATGTGGTTTGCATACATTAATCATCCTCCTTTAAACAGTTCACTCACCAGATTGTTCCTAAACAGCTTAAATAACTGGCTACATGAATACTTTTTGTTAACGCTAGAAACAAAGAGGTTAATGATGAATCCTCCTCCTTTCCATAAAGCCAGACTGTAAAAGAAACGGGAGGCACACGCTTCATGGAACAAGCTGTTGCTATGAAACAGAAGCTGCCTTATTTCTGCCTGTAATCCTGTGACTGCTCTCAGTTGCCTAACAGGATGAGAGTAACTGCGCTATCCCACACTGAAGGCTTGGATCTGGTTTGCACTGTTATGGAGCCGGCCCTTCATCTGGTAGAAATAAGCAAAACTTTGCTGAAGATGTGGGAAGCCAGGAGTCGCCGCTCGGGGCTCCAGCGCTGGCAGGAAGCCACCGCCACTTTGGTTAATCCTTAAGTGCTTGCTGAGGGTAGGGCTTCTCTCCAGAAACGTCCAAGCAAGAGAGCTGGAGGTGGCTGGAATCAAACAGGAACCGTTTTCAGGAAATCAGCTCTTTGGATGATGAGCAAAGAGATCCAGGCAGGGCTAGGTAATGATCCAGGAAATACAGAAATAGAAAACCTACAGATGGGGTAGGCTGCCATGATTGCTTTACCTTCCTCCATTTCTGTAGCCCCATGCGGATACACAAAACTACTAGCTCAGGCACTGGCACAACCATCTGCAGCTTCATTAAGAAAGCTGTAAGCAGATTTGTTCCCATCTCTCATGAATTCAGGCTTTCCTTCTGATTTATTCCTCCAGTATCATTTGCACAGCCACAGATAGAAACGGGTACACTTCCACGGAGGAGATGGAGCAAGCGTGGAATTCACCCAGGCAGGCAGGGTTCCTCCGGCTGAAGTGGGAGCGATCAACAGTCTCAGGGAGTAAATGGAAAAGTGGAGAGGAGCCTGCAGCTGTGCCCCTCTGGCCCATCTCTTTACCACTACCAGCATTGCTTTGGCTGTTCACAGAGCTGTGTCTTAAGCCAGCTCAGAGTAAGTACCTTCCTGAGAATCATCTGTGAAAAGAGATCTTTGTGCAGACCCCCCCTGAAAGCACAGCCAGGCAAACAGTCGAACCAACCTGCTGGTGGATGCAGCAACCTTTTAGAGGAGCATGGCCGAAGCGGGACCTCTGATCTGAGAGGTGTCACCAGCAGAAGAACAACGCAGAACCTGAGAGAGTCTGGCAAATATCGCACCATACCCAGGCGTGGATCTGGGGCACGCACTGTTAGGCCTGTGCCACCACTTCCAGGGAGAGGAACCACCTCCTCCCCAACGCACAAGCATAACCAACAGAGCTATTAGGGTCTCCCCAGGCAAATACGAAGCTGGACAGAACCAGAGAGTTTACCCAGCTCCTGTGCTAGAAGCACAGCAAACCATTCATCTGAAGGGGAGATCAAATCCTTGAGCCAGGACCACTGAGGGTGTCATGTTCCACCTCTCAGGAGAGGGATTTCTGCAGGCAGAGCAATTATCACCTCACCAGGTAACTAAAACTGCACAGCCTGATCGAAGAGAAATTGTCCTGATTTCCTTAGGTGGAGAAATAAAGCATCCATGCTTGCTAAGGTGCTCAGTATAGAATAAACTACGAGAAGAGATGGGATTTAACTGGTACAGGTTATAATTCCACCTCTTCCATATCTTGGTGGAAGGAGAAGTTATATTTCAAAGAGCAGCTCTTACACATTCTGGCTTTTCCACAACAAATCTGAAGCACTCAGACTCCTGTTACGTCCAGTGTCTGACTGGAGATGTACAAATTACAAGCTATTTCCTCTGCACACTTGCATGAGGACTTCCAGCATAGGAATGACACAATATCACCAAAAAAGAAGATTAACATCTTTATGATCTGCCCTGATGAAGGAAAAAACTATAAACTAGTTAAAGCATTTGTCATTCAATCCCATTATCTTCTACTTGACTTGATTCACACCACCATTCAAAATGGAGTCACTGCCCAGCCTCGCGGAGCAGTCTTTTTTAATATTGAAAGGGACTCCCACCTAAATGATGATGACAACAGCACACAGTCCTCATGGGTTAAAAAGGTTAGTTTTGACCAAAGCCTGAAGAAGGAAGGTCTGGAGCTACGTACAAACCTGCTAATACAGATCCTGCCACCACCACACCTATGCTTGAGCCCTTTTGCAATTCATCACTGCACAGTAGGAAAGTCTCTATTTGCTTTGCAATCTCTTTTTAATAATTTACAGTATACACTTTGACACTTTTGCATGCAGTTGCTTTAATACTTTGTTTCCATAGCTGTTTATATTCTGCCTCAAGTATATTCATTGCTGACTTAAATAAAAGCCAACCTTTAAGCAGATAAGTAGTCCCAACAGAACTTACCACAACAGCTTGCAGTTCTATGTAGACATTTTGTCACTGCTACTGAATGCATTTTGTCACAGCAGGGTAGCAAGAATAAGCTCACGGTAGTTTTGCTTAGCAAGTAGTAGTAACATCAGCCATGATAATTAAAACCTGGCAAATAATCAAGTTCTGTACTTAATATCTTATTGGATAGTTTAATAAGCAGAAATATGTTTCCATACAAGAAAAAAAAACAATTAGACTTGCTTTATGAGGTAATAATAGAATATTTTTTGTTGTTAACTGTCTCTCCCCAACTTCAATCTTTAAACTGATGGGACAGTAAACGCAGAAAATCAATGACTGAACATCATATGGAATAAATAAACATCCAAGAATCACTGGAAAGGAATTAATTACTGCTTGTAGAAGCGGTATGCTTTAGATATCCTTTGTCTTGAGCTGCACTAATGATCTAGAAATTCAGGCATAAAGATTCAGTCAATTAAGTCATAAACAATCTATTACAATCCTGGCTGCAGGACTGACATTTCTGAGGTAATAACTAAAATATTAATGACATTATTTACACTAACTATGCTTGCAAAACATAACTAAGCACTCTTTTATTCAAAAAGACCTGGAGAGGATCAATTCTCTATCACAAAAATGTCTGCAGGTATCACTCCAGATGCCTACTTCTCTTTTGTTTTTGGTCAGCCAAACATCTCAGCACAGCCCGGGCTGTTTGATTCGCGCTCCTCAAGTCCTGCTGGGCCCTGGCTGCTCTACCTAATAATCGTTATTGGGAACGGGACCCCAGAGAGAAGACACATTAAAGCCAACTTTTTTGGCTTCTTCATCCTCTGTTCAAGTCAGACCTTAACACAACTTAGTGCAGCCTAAGAGTAGTAACCCAGAGGGACGGCCATCAGAGCAAGGTAGAGGGGATGGACTGGCAGCCATGATCATACCCACTGAGTCTCCAGCCTGTTCAGAATGCAAGTTTTCTGACAGTTTTTGTTCTCTTGAGTGGGGAGCTTAAGCTGCACCAGAGAGGAGGCTGCCAATACCACCGAAAATAAGAATGTGCCTAGACAGGTAACACTTCCAAGAAGGAAATACGTGGGCCGCACAATTGATAATGACACTTTCCAGGAGCATCACCGGGACCATACAATAGACAAGCTGTCACTGTAGCCAAAACAAGCCAAATTCAGAAGGGGCACTGCACCTTGCTCAGCTGGGTCTTTCAGTAACAGTCATGGCATTCAGCAGCATTATGTCTTTAAGGTACCAATCTGTGATTTGTGCCTGGTCATGGGAGAAACAGTTTGTGCCCAAGAGAGGAAAACCTTTACAAAAAGCTCATACAAGCTCCTTCCACCTCAGCATCTATAAACAGGTCTTCTGAGTTCATTTTTTTTCTGAGTAGCCTTTGTTCCCTGCTCTCTGCTGGTCTTCTGGACCATGGAGCCTGGACGTCCTAAGTTTACTCAACTACTAAGAACACTTGTTTTGGGTTTGTGTTTTGGTTTTGTTTGTTTAATAAAAAATTAAAAAAACCAAACCCACAACACAGTTGTTCTGCCGGATTCTGGGATAATGTGCATCTTACCTGTACAATCAGTCACTTCATGATATAGGTGAAACACAGTGAGCATTTATGCAGATCAGATCCAGATTGCTGCACTTACTTTAGTGATTTTTATGAAATATTTTTACAAGAAAAAAAATTCTATATTCAGAAAATTGAATTGATAGCAACAAAAGTATCACTTGAGTAAAAAAGGGAATTCCAAACAAAAACATTGAAACTGCAGGAAAGCAAAAAAAAAAAAAAGATACTGTCCAGTGTTATCACTCTAGTATACTGTGCAATGCTATTAATCATTGAAATAACCATATTATTTTAAGAGCACTACAGAAAGCTTCTTGTTAGTATTGGGGAACCATTACATCTCCCAAAATCAAAACTGAATCAGAATATTCTGAAGTTTTGAAGAGACAAGATGAAAACCACTTTTGCTGCAGCTGAACCAAACTGGAAGAGGAAATGTGCTACTTCCATTTGAGATAATCTCAATTTACAAAATTAATGCATCTCTCCTCGTTGTCACAACGAGAGTTACACACGTATCAACGTGTCTCCTGTTTGTGTTGCCAACGAAACCCTTTGAAGCTTTGTTACATATTAAACTGCTTCACAAAAAAATGCACACACAGGAGAAGAGTATTTTTCCATTTAACACCAACATTTAAAAAAATATAATTAAATGCATGCAGCGGTCATCTGTAAAAGATATTTCGGAAACGGTGGACAGACACAGAATCACTAGTGCAAAAAGGTGTACCCTGGGTCACCTACCTTTAACCTCCAGGACTTCAGTAAGGGACTGAAATGCAGAGAAACAGCAGCACTTAGATTTCTAACTGATGAACAGCGCATGACGCCGGAAATTAATAAGTAATTAGTTTCCAATTAAACTGTTTACATCCTTTCTGAAGCAAAACAACTATAATATTTATCTTGGTTTAGCAGAAATAACCATCAACAGGCTATAAGAAAAGGCACTGTAGTTAACATTGCATATATAATTCGGTGACAGATTTGAATGCCAGATTAAAAAAAAACAAAAAACCCCACAAAAACACACACCACCACACAACAAAATACCCACAAGGCATCATATATATGTCATTTAAACTGCTATGGTCTAATTGCAAAGCTCATTACCTACAGAGGTCAACACATACTAGGGTTTCCACGCTGTATATTAACAAATTAGGCAGTTATCTTTTTAAACTCCCAGGCTAAATTGCATCCACATATAAATCCAATGGGTAACCTCTGCAATGAATTTGAGTCAAAAAAAAAAAAAACCAACCCCAAAACATCAAAAAAGTTGATGGAATTGAATACTCTGTTCTAACAGCAAGGTTAGCCACTCCAGAGCCTAGTCAGATGTGCTCAATAAGGGCAGGTTGAGCTTCGGGGAGAATGATTGTGCGTCTTACCATTCACTGAGTGATGCACAGTGGCAGTGATATCCAGACACACCAGCAGCACTTGCCTTTACTGGATTACAGATCCCACTGGATTGGTAGGGCACCGCAGACCATTACATAGAGCACATTCCCTTGCAAATAAAAGGTTCAATGTGGCAACACTTAGCCAGCTGCCAGCCAGACTCCTACCCTGAGCTACCCCAGTATATAACTACTAGTATTCAAAGCGACAAATAACAATCATAGGGTCATAAACTATACAGATTTATTTCTGCTTCCACCCCGTTCTGCAACTCAGGCAGGGAAGCAATTGCTCCTGTGCAAACAGTCACTTAGAAAAGATCTTCCCAAAGGACTCTTAGCATTTTCCAATTAATTGTTCCGCCCCAAGCCCCTTACAGGCAAATGCCCCTTGAGCCAAATGGTGGACCTCGGCTGCACTATTATTTCTTTCCTTCTGTGCCGTCTCCGGACAGAAAGCACAACAGAGTTGTTTTGCCTTCAGTATATCCAAGTGGGAATTCTCCGAAGCCTGAGCAAGTTTGTTGTCCACTTCCCTAAGTACACTTGTGCCTTGGCTAGTGATGGCCACAAGCCTTTTACCCTAGAACAACTGTCTTCTAAACTTACTTAAGATTTTCCCCATCTTTCTTCCTCCTGCATCAGATTGCACAGCACTTTTTATTTTAAAAAGTTTTTTCTACCCCTCTCTCTCTCTATATATATATATCAAAGTAGATACCACAAATTCACCACACCCCTCTCCATACAAACTTTCTTCAAAGAGGAAAGACACTTTGATGAAGTTCCTGTAATAACAAGAAAAAACTTCTTTCTGATGACTTGTAAGGAAATGTGATTCTCCTAGAGCCCTCTGTTCACTTCTTGGGAGCAAATGGCATAACTAGAACTAAATGATGATGGTGAGGGGTAAGTAATAACCTTTTAACTAAAATATCAATTTGAATAAATGAGAAAGTTTTTCCAACAAAACCCCAAACCAAACATCAATGTGCTTGCCTGTACAAATATATTTATTCTGTTACTAGTCAAACGCATATTTGAATTTGTTTCCAAATAAAAAGCATTTTTATCTTTTAAGTGAGATTTTTTTCTCAGCTTGCAGTTTCTCTAATATTGCAAAAAGTATTTCAACAAAATTTAAATGTTTTCATACCAAAGACCCTGAGTCTACTTACATCAACAGTTTTCACCATTAGATCATACCCTGAAAAGCTGTACGATTTCAGGGACAAAAGTCTTCTCCTGGTTCTGCACCTGCACAATGTTTAGATCAGTGAGGTCCTACTCCATTGCCAAGACTTACATGGGCAGACTTTATTTGAAATAGATACGGTTCCAATTCAAAACTATTTTGCATCTTATGATCGCTGATGGACTTCTTTTGGGAACAAATTTGCTCATTAAAGAGCTGTCAGAACCATTTTGAATCTTCACCCCATCTCCTCTCCTTCTCAGAAAACAATGATTCACACACACACACAAAAAAAAGATAGCAGAGGGTTCACCCTGAAATAGTTACCTGGTCAGGACACTCACACAGCATGTGGAGACCTTCATTCAGGCTGGTACTTTCCTTAATTTTGAAGTACTTAAGTCCAGACCTTTCAGATCAACCGAGAGTGACGTAGCCATTATGGTATTAGCTCATTTGACACCTCTTCTCTCTCTTTTTTTTTTTTTTTAAACTAAACTTAATGGCTTAGAAAGCTCAGATTTGCCCTCATTTAACTTACAATATTCACAAAACGGAAATCGTCTTTCCAAACAGCCCTAGTTAACTCCTGCTCAATGTTTTGGACTGACATCCAAATACATTACAGGAATGCACCAATCCTTACACGCACATACATCACCACCGCCACCCATCTTAAAGCGGATTTGGTTAAGTACCTGACATTAGTACCCAAAAAGCCGTTTCCCCCTTAGCTTAGTTAAGCAACTTAGAGTACTGTACTTTGAGTTATATGATTGTGAAAATAAATATACTGCTGTTGTTGGGGTTTGTTTGGTTTTGTTTTTTTTAAATTCACTGGGTACCTTTATTAAAAAAAACAACTCTGCAGCCTTGAAATTCTCTACAACATACAGCATTTTTGCAAAACTCTGGGGGAAAAAAAAAAATCATTATCTGCAGCTATGCAATAGGAAGAATGGAGATACGGACCAGTACTCTTCATGCTGCTGTTTGAAAGGTTTCACTACCAGACTCATCCCATTATATCTCAAAGATATGAAGCAGTTAATTTTTTCCTAATTTGTTCTTTTAAAAAGCAATTTAAAATTCCTAGAAATTGGCTGTCAAAATCTTTATATTTCCTTAATTTTACAGTATTATCCAGATAAAATTGCATAACTGCAGACAGATAATATGACATACAAGAGATAAAACACAGGGTCAAATATGCTTTTTCATTAAAGTTCCGCCACCATTTTCTGTTGAAGAGCAGAGACTGCAGAGACTGTTTCTAATTAACAAAGTCCAGGTCTGGCGCTACTCAGTATTTTTATGAATAATGCTGGCAGCTACAAAAGCTCTGAAGAGAAATGAGACATAGTAGAGGATGAGCAATTCCACGCAAATCTCAATATGATTTTATGTCAGAAAAGAGCAAACGCAATCCTCAGATGAATAGAAAGGAATTAGGAAGCAAGAAAACAATTTTTCTCCCCAAGTAAGGTATGGATGTGGGATTAACTGAGAGTTCCAATAACTCGTTTCTTTTAAAGGACACCGACAATTTAGAGATGATGCTGAGAATTACAATACTGTCTCAAGGTTATATGAGAACTCAGCATTGAGGGTAAGGAGCTCACTCTGTTTAACAGATGAAAGGCAATGGCCAGGTGACTTGACTATGACATCCAAAAAAAAAAAAACGAAAAAATATTAAAAAAAAAAAAAAATCACCTCAGGCAGAAACTGCAATGTCCTTGGGGCTTTTTATTCAAGCAGAGAAAAGCATAAAAAGGAACTTCCAGCTGGAATTTAAAACCAAACACATTGAAATCTGAGATTAGGTACAGATTTTTTAATCACAGAGGGAGTTAACTACTAAAATTATTTGCCAAGGAAATGGGAGAGTCTGCCTTTTAATGTCTTCACATCCAGACTGGATGCCTTTTTAGAAGATGCCCACAAGACAAAAGCAAACCGTAGGGTTTAGCACAGAGCTAATAGGAGAGTTGTATTCCAGCTCTTACTCCCGAGGCAAGACCATGCAAACCATAAGTGTTTTTTAACCCTTTAACTCTATGAATTTGTTCATCCAGCCAAGAGCAAATCTGAATGGTGTAGCTGTAAGCACTTTGGATGGGATTTACCTTCCCCAACATCAAGCCATCTAAGTGTTTGTTGTCCACCCTAAACAAGCCATTAGCTCCTCACGGCGGAGGCACTTCCAGAAGTGACTTCTTACAGTCTGATTGTCTGACTGTCCATCGCTCCCCCTCCATTAGGCAAGAAGGGAGCCCCAAAGGCTACGCATATAACATTTGGGTGGCAGAAAGTCAGCAAGACAAATGCAAACTTTCATGACAGTATGTAACGCTATTAAAGGCAGAAGCACGAATTGGTTACACAGATGCTGGGAATGAAATCTCAGCCTGGCTTAAGTCAAGGGGAGGTTTGCCTTTGACGTCAGTGACTTTTGTCCCCATTACGACTAACTTGTACGGCTGTTGCACCTATTAGTCTTTTAGTCAATGCCTGGGATCCGACCGGGCTGGGTGTTTCTGGGAGTGGAAAAGCAGACCCCTGCTCCAGAGGGTTCAGAGTTTAAAACAAGAACTAGCAGAGAGATACGTGGGAGCATTGGGGAGCAAAGGGAAACAACCAGACAGTATTTGTCAGAACCGATTGCTGATGTGTTAGACATAGTGTTCATCAAACCGCACCAGCGTTACTCCAAAGAAATGCTCTGTGAAAAGAACCGAAGGGAAGACAATGAGATTCCTCAGAGTTGTAGACTGTCTCTCCCAAATGCGTGCAGCGAATTCATCTTACAAGGCATTACCCGTTAAAGCAAAAATAATACTTCACCCTCATGCAATTTGAATTTCTTTTTCAATGACATATTTAACATGTGTAGCTGAGCACAGTTGAACTGAAGTGCTTCCTTACTAAGAAAATTCACAGCAGTAACCTACAGTAATGTTGCAAGGTGACAGCTCATTTCCTGATGATGGGCTGTCACCGCCGCACAGATTTCCAGCTTAACTGCTAGATAAGACTTTTTTTTTTTTTAACTACCCCCCTCCAAAAAAAAAAGATATTCCAACAAGAGAAGCCATGTGATTCTCCCCCTCGCTGTTTCTTGCCTTCAAGAACTCAGTTCTATAAGAACTCACGAAGCTAAATGCAAAATTTTAAATATGCATTTACATATGTAAAAATAGCTAGTGAATAAATGTTTTCTCTTCTAAAATAATCCCCTAAATTTATTTGCCACTAGAGTAGCCTCTGAATACAAGCCAAAGAAATATTTTGGAAACTCTAGACAGCTGTGCATGATGTGGTTTTCCAGAAATTTACTCCAAGCACTTGAGAGAGAAAAGCCTAGTAATTGGAAAAAAGAGGACAGAGCCACTGAAGAACAAGAAATTAAGAGACTAAAGTGACACAACAGGAAATATGGACAGAAAACACACATGCAGCAGCAATTATCTGTGATTTAAAACTAAATAAGAAGCATATCTTATGTGATCATTAGAGATAATTTTGAAGGACATATACAGGCCATTACAAGTTTGAAAAAGACATGCTAGATAACTTCCTCAGACCAAAGAGAGACAAGTGAAGCAAGGTCTAAAACCTGAAAATTCTTCTTTTCTGTTAAGTCCAGTTCTGTTAACAGTCACAGCATGTCTGGTTTTGAGGGCACATTTCTGCACCCGTGCAGGGAGGGCTCCTTTCATTCTAGCCCCTGAGATTTGGGATAGAGCTACAACCGAAGAAAGAAACGAAGAGAAAAAAAAAAAGGCAGGGGGGGAGCAAAAAAACAAAAGAAGAAAAAAGAGACACCCCACAATCACACACACATAAAAAAATCCACATTCTTTTTCTTTGAGTCCTTTCAAGCTACAAATGTATTTTGTATTTTCAAAGAATGACAAGTTGACATTGAGGAGGCAATCTCTCCTCTCACCTTTTGAGAAGCATAAAAAAATTCAGACAATGCAGTAAACAATGTTGAAATACTAACAAGTCTGAGATTAGAAAAATCACCTTCTAACTGGTGTTTAGCAAAACCTGCTATAATAGAAATGAGAACAGGATGAATTTGCATTTAATTCATGCCTCCAGTATTAGTAGTCTTCATAGTGCCCATTGACATTTTAACCTAAACAATAATTTGGAAGAACAACTGCATTTTATGTTTCTATTAGCAGTTTGATGCATGCAAGCAAGTAGTAAGGACAAGACTAAAGTTTCAAGCTTCACTATAGACTAATCTGAAACACAGGTTTAATTAATGGAAAATGAGACAAAGCCATAACCTGGTAGTATAATTTCTATGAAGAATACCCTGTCTTATCAACAATTAATTTTTTAATAAAAATAGGTGTTGATATGACTATAGAAAACAGTTTTTTCAGCATATTTTCCATTTAATCACAGCCACTAGTACAGAGATTTGCAGCTGGGCAAAACCTCTAAATATTTGTAAGCACTCACCCCTGTTTTCTTTTGCAGAAACCATCATGAACCTAACAGCCTATGCTGCCCTTAAGGCAAGCCTTATGTATTTAATACGTAGAGGTAGGCAGAAACAAATGTAGTCATGCTACACACAATATAAAAAGTTGAAGCGTAGAAACAAGGCTACTTTGTGGCTGTAACAGACTTTTCGTCCTGAAGTATCAGTTGAAGTCTCTTTGAAGACCATCCATGATGAACCGAAAGCTGCATCCAGCTCCTTGTTCAGCCAAGGAGAGGTACGTAACCCTAAACCATAACGCTAAACATGAAACTCAAGTCCCTTTGACCAACTCATCCAGCACCTGACAGAATACAGAAGCCTCATCTATGAGATTAAGGCAGGAAAATACAAAAAGGAAAGTGAAAGGGAAACACTGATCCATCAAAATATTTAGTTTCATACATTCACCCTCGTGGAATGGGCTATGAATGTTGAAATTACCGCACTGTCTGACACAGAAACGTCACTAAATTATCAGCTAATCAGCAGGGAAGGTGGTCTCTCTCTCTCAGCTCTACCACATTTCTGACGCTTGGTTAGCCTGTGGGATCAACCAAGACTGCAGCCAAAATAAAGGCACAGTTTTGTGCTGAATTACGAAGCCTTTTTCTCTCCCACTGCCACCTCTCCTGCCCTCAGAAAAGAAGATAGAAAAATCAATGTTTTAGGATTCCGTGCTTAGAATTTTATGGTAGAGCTACCAGTTTAAAAGAAAAAATAAGACTTTTCTAAACATCACTTCCAACTACTTGCCAATAGATATGAAAGTCACGCTGAGTTCACCACTTCCCACACGCCCTAAAAAAAAGGATTCCAGAAGCTCAATTACCACCTCAGTTACATTCCCACAGCTGAGCTTCTAAAATTGTAGAACTGAAGAAAGAGCATTGTTTAAAACCTTATTTACCCAAACATGTCTGAGAAGTTTCTGATGTCTTTCAGGACATATCAGCAGAAGCAGCACATCTTATACAGCCAAGACACGTAGCAAAGAGAAGGGGCTATTCATGGCTAGGCAGTTCCCATAGTCCTGCAGCCTGCACATGGAGTATTTCTGACTTCATGGGAAGCAATATGAAGCCAGATAAATACACAGTGATAAAAATACAAAATATTCTCCCAATGTAAGCATGAGCGACAGCCCTGAAAAGACTGCCCAGGCTGCTTCACACACATTCCACCCAGCCAACCCCTACTGCTCTGGCACTTACCCAGCTGTGACCAAAATCCAGGCCCAGCACTCTCCTTGGGGTACCCCCACTTCTTCTCTCCTAGGCAAACGGGTCTTTACAGCTCCGGTACTAATAAAGCAGCACAACCTTCTTAAAAGCCCCAGGAGCCCGGCACTAAAAAGCAGGCAGCCCCAACAACCTTCCCTGCAAAAGACAGCAAAATTTACAACCCGCTACATTAGTGTAAACCCATTTTCACCTGCAGTAGGAGCCAACGCTCCGGAGTGTGGCTCCCCGCCCTTGCAGCATCACTTCAGCATGGGGAGGTTGAAGTCCAGCAGAGGAGCACAGCAGGCAGCTGGGAATTAGTTTGTCTCATTTCTTTACTGCAAACATGGCAGGATTGTTTATTTATTTGTCTGAACCTCCCTGGAGCATCAAAAACCTCCAGAATAAACATAACAGACCCTGAGCCGAAGCACACCCTTAATCACAGCTCCTGTGCTGTCAGCTGGCCTATATTGAACTGACCCAGCCTTCAGGGACACACAACTGAACCAGACTGCCTCAAGCTTTCAAGAACAGCTGCTCTTTGCTTTGCGTAGCACTGCAAACATACAGATCAAAGCAGTAGTTACCAACTCCGGTGTGAAAACTAAGGCAGGGAAATAGCTCCTTGAATATGGCTTAGGATCAATCTATAGCTTTTAAATCAGGATTCACATGGCTTCTCTGTTGCAACCACAGGACATCCCTCCCCCTCGAGTCCTATCTCCTTTCCCTCTCCTTTACAGCCGATTCATTTCTCACCTCATCCTGTTGTCATGCCAAGCCCATAAAAAAGGAATCCCCTGCATTTCTCTTTTCCACACAAGATTACTAGAAGTCTGTGATTAGGGACTATAGACTTTCCTTTTCACATGCTTTTTCCAGAACTGCATTAAAGAGCGATCAGGCAATCAGTAGCAGGCAGCAAGGAATGGGGAAGGAAAGACCAATAGGTAAAGGCAGTAATCCCTTATTCTGGTAAAACAACAGCAGGAACAATGTACATGACTGCAGGCTTAATTATCCCTGTGCTCTCACGGTGGGATTTTAGGGACAGTGAGAATACCTGGTCTCTTTGGACTGGCATAAATTCATTCCTGTAAGCCCCAATCGTGCAGAGGAACTGGGTCAGCCTGGTTTTCTTCAAATGCATCGAACCAGCCTCTTATCCTGAGGTGCTCTCTCTAGAAAAAATGCCATCAAAATTCAACGGCTCTTTAGATAATGCTTCATCCAGAAAATGGGGGACCCAGCCCTAGCAGCACATGGATGACTTGCCCTCCAGTAAGGCATTCAGCGATGCAGCAGCAGCCACCACCAGATCTCACGGACACATGTAGGCATATTCCCCAGATTGTCTCACTGTGTGTTTGGCACTAAAAACTGTCACTTTATGCAATACTGAATACATCTGAATTAAAAATGAGCTTCTTCATGACTGTCTGTGCATACCTATAATAGAAGACTTCAACATTCAGAACTTGTGGGAATGTCTGTGTCATTCATAAATTATGAACAAGACTTCTTTAAGCCAGGATAATTACTACAGGTATACAGCACTGTGCAGAAATGTAATATTTACATAGAAACGCCTTACTAAAATGTCAATATTATAAAGCCTACAATAACTGATTAGATTATTTTGGATGAAAGCTTTAGCAGATATGAAACAACACAGCTTTTTTTGATGCTGACAGAGGCCGTCCAATTTACCAACTGTAAATTACAACGATTTTTCTGCTGCTTTCTAGTCCTCTGTTGCATACATTACAGACCACGATTATCTGCACATAGTATGAAGACTACCATAAAAAATAAAATCTTGCAATGCAGTTCACTTTCATTCACAAGTCACTAAAAATATTTACAGACAGGAGAAATATTTTAGAAATATTTTATGCGATTATGGCCAAAATCAGGAAATTATGGCCAAAAAAAAAGAAAAAAATAACTGAAGATACAAATCATATTTCAATTTGAAATGAACAATTACTGCAAACTTTTCTCACCCCACGCTTTCTCAAACTACTTTGTACCTCTGTTACAAAGAAGGTAAAAACTTGCCTACTCTGAACGACATAGATTTGTAGACAAAATTGAGACAGTCTGGGAAATAAAAAACGCTTCCACTGGAATTGAAAGGAAATACTGTAATTTATTTTAAATTGTTTTAAGCTTAATTTAGAAACTGTTTCATTTGAGCCAGTTACAGATGCAAGTTTAACTTCTACATCACAGCCAAAATATTGTGATCACAAATACAGCAGTGATTGCTGCAAACAGTAAGATTTTTACATTCGTTTGAGATGCCATCTCATCCCAGTTCTTGCTGACGTTTATACACTTAAATAAATCACTATACATCAAGACAGAGAGGACAGAGGAGTTGCTGTTTATTTGTTGTTGTTTGCTTTTGGGGGAAAGAGAATCAACATTCTCCGTTTTCCCCCGCTTTGCTCCCAGCAGGTCGTGGTTCACAGACCCCGCAGAAGATCTCTGTTTACAGTCGTGGCACATGCAGCCCTGTGCAGCTCGGTGGAAAGGATGTACATTTTAGGTATCCTGCTGTTCCACGAGTATCTATTTACCCTCTTAATGTTGTCTGTTCCTGTGGGATCAGAGGCCTGCATATGTAGAATTTTCATATTTAGATTACACTTATTATTGGATAAAGAGGAAAAATAACAAGCCCAGCACACTTCATCAAAGATATGGCTAAACAAATCTTTAGCAATGAGATCATACAAACAAAACCAACTGAATGTACTGTGCTCATCTAACACCTATATCGCAGTTCCAGCTAGTTCAGGAGGACTTCCACAGGTTTTTAAAGCAGGGAACAATCCAGTGTGGATTGCTTCTATAAAGCTGACGTCTTGCTTTGCTTTCCTTTATCTCATATTTATGAAAGCGATGAGGGAATTCAAATGGAGAAGCACAGGTGCTCCATGGGTTTCACATGTACACCTGGAGTTTAAAGCCAGTTTTAAGAACTCCTTTACTTAGAACCACAGACTCACAGCATGGTTGAGGGGGAAGGAACCTCTGGAGGTCATCTGGTCCAACCCCATGCTCAGGTAGGGCCACCTAGAGCCCTTTGTCCAAGACCATATACTTCTTTGCTAACTTGCTTTAAAATGCCTTGCCTCTATAAGACTCTTAAAGGAACCTTATCTATTTGAGACTTTTGGGGGTAAAGCAGGTCTCTGAAGTGCACACTTTTTTTGTCCCTCTTTGCTTCTGCAGTCAGTGGGTTTCAGACATCACCTGTAAAATAATCTTTCACAAACTACATAACACAGAAGTTCCTTAGCTCCCCTCCCCCGGCTTGCACAGCTTAAAATTAGACTTTTTTAGTATTTTCATAATAACTCTCAATATAGGCATTAGAGAAAAAGACTAGCTATACCATGTTTCTGGTGGTCCCTTAGTTCAAGTTATGCGGAACAGGTTCTGAAGGATGTACTGCGACATACTAACAAGCGATTAACTTGGGGACTGATGCGCCCATGTTTCCTTCTTATGACAGAGTTAGGAATTTGGCTGGCAGACCATTTGTTCACTTGGAGGGAGTTTTAAAGGATATTAGCTAAATGTTTCAGCTAACATTTGCAAAAAGGCACAACTTCTAGATTAGCCATGAGGACCAGATTTTGCTCAGATGAGGACCAGATTCTGGAACAGGTAAGTTCCAGTGTAAGAAGCTGCCTGGTTTGTAAAAGCTTACACTTGTACTGCTGCCCCTTTCATGCCACACTGCACTGAGGCAAAAGCCTTCTCAAAACTATCATAGAAGAAAATCTCCTTTCTGCATACAGATCCCAAACCTGAAAATGAGAAAGGAATTTGGCTTTAAACCTCTTTAGGATGCATTTTGGCATGGAAGGTGACCAAAGTTCGGTAACACAAATTTAGACCTAACTATCCAGGGCAAAAAACAAGCAGCAAGTCTTAGCCTGTTTCCTATGGGCTCTTTAAGTCTCACCTTTTCTAGTAACTTGGCTAATTATGACCAAATTTGACTGAAGGATAAAGATTGCAAAGGTGATTAATCTCTCCTATCAGCTCTGTAAAAACAGACAGCCAGGAGTAGCTATCTTGATATTAAATTTACAAAAAAAGCATAAGAATACTAATTTTCCTTTTGAAAAAGTAATATGCAATAATTTTATGAAAACAGATAGGTTTACATCTCATAAGAACAACACAAAAAACAAATTACAAACTGCACTGCTGGGGCACCAGTCCATTTCTGACTCAGAAGGCAGAGAGCACTGCCCACTGAGTCACCAGTGCTTCCAGCCTGCTGCCAAGTCCTCCCATCAAAACACCTTATAGTTCTGGGAACGTCATCATGACAGTTGCTATTAGAGTTAACTGCCTGACTTAACACTACGAAGGACCAAATCGTTTGCTAGCATAATTCTGTTGATTTCAGGAGAGGTGCGGCAGCAAGGACATCAGACCATAATTCACAGTGTTGTCATGAAGCCCAATATTTTTATTTTAAAAAAAAATTTAAAAATGCTTGCTGTACCTGGTTCTGCATACCGTATGAAAACAGATAAAACTCACATTCTGTATTAGTACCAGTGCGTTTGGCTGCAGGCCACAACATGATCTTTATAATAACAAACTGGTCACCAGAAGAGGTTTTGGTCAGAGATAGGTTAAAACCACAAAATTGTAGTGAAATTACTATGGTTACCAGAGTAGAAATAGAATAGGGATTGAAACAAAATAATTCAGAAATTACTATCCTCCTCATTAGCCACAATTTACCAAGGACACTTGCATTCTTGCGTTGCTTACTGGGAGCCCAGTACTCTAAAACCCTGAATTACGATGTGACATTCTCAGTCATACTCATCTTCACCATCATGTCACTAGCTGTCAGCTTCCTGAAAAAGTCAGGTTTGCATTCATTGCAGGAATAAGGCTTTTATTAGTAGTAAAAAATTTGGAGGAATAAAGTATCTTTTGGATACCTAACTTTAAATTTCAGAGTCATTAACGCCGTTTTTGGCAGAGTTCTGACAAAGGCTACAAAGAAGGTTGTGGAACAGGTCTCTGAAGGCCTCTACAGTTCAGCTTCCCTTACATATGGGGAAGAAGATGGACAGAAGGAGCCTTCAGACCTCGATGAACCGTGTAGACAGGAGGACCCATGTTACATTGTTCCTTACCACCACTCCCTAGGCTCATCTAAACGGCAGCCTCTGGGCCAGATGCCGCCCCTCCTGCAAAGGGGATGAAGAACGACTGCTGAAGGACTGTGACATGCCAAAGCAACCAAATGCTTTATCCTGCCTTTAGGCCCAAGCTGCCGCGTGGGTGAAGGCGGGATTCACAGTCACCACCGTCTCATAAACCACATCTGGAAACAAGAGTCTACCTCTTGCAGCTGCAGCAGCTGGATCACCCTGACGGCAGTGCATTGGCAGTGCAGAGCACAGGTAATCCTGCGTGCTCCGTAAGTGAACCGGGTGCAGAGCAACAGGGGATCAGTGGTTTGCTTTGCATCATTTTGCTGCTTTTCCCCTTATTAAAAATAGCGACAGTTGAAACCCACTCTTAGCGAGAAGGTTCTTTAATCAAACACGGGTCCATTGCATAAGAGCTCGATGCTGCAACAAAAGATGCACAAACCAGTGCGCCACCCGACAATTTAGTTTTGGCAATTTCCACCACTGCCTACACAAACAAAGCTAAAGTTTTGTGACAGCTGCTTGTTTTTCGATTATCTCTTTTGGGATCTCAAAGTTCAAAACCACATTCTAGAGAAGCAACTGGCAGAAGGAAATTATTTCTAACAGCCCCTCCACAGAAGAGGCCCCATTATTATTATTAATTACTCATATTGCCATAGAACCTAATTGTCCCAGCCAAGAATAGAGGCTCACTGTGTTACATTCAATACAAACAGGCGGGCAAGGGCATGCCTTGCCCCACAGAGCTCGCTCTCCACAAACTCACAGTCCAAGCTCCACATTAACCACCACCAGCTCTGCAAGAAGTCTGATTTAGTGCTCAACACACCCTGTGAGATTTTAGCCGGCCCGAGGTCCCAAAGAACTGAAAAGTCACGCCTCGCAGAATTAAATTAAGATTTCCCTCTCATTATAAAGGGCATCCCACATGCCAGAGCTCAATACAGTGAAGCATCTCATTTAACTTTTCCCCATGCAGCAATAGGAACAAGGGATACTTTGTGGGGGGAGGCTACCCGGAGACAGCGGGCGAGGAGAGGCGAGATGCATTCTTCGCCGGGAGAGGCGGCTGGAATTTGGTCTCCCCCCCCACCCCCCGCAATGAACAACTAGAGGTGGGGAAAGAGCAAAGAAAAATGAAGCGTTTCAACCAGCTGTAGAGATTAGTAAATGCTGATGTGAAAATCTCAGTCACAGCAGAAAAAAGTCATGGTTCGGAAAGGGGTGAGTAGGAAGGAGCAGGAAGACTTACAAATACTGGAATGGCAGAGGGGGAGAGGGCAGAGCACAAAGGACAGATGGGGGTGAGAGACAGCGATGTACTCTGGGATCCCAGGTACCTTCCATGTCCTCTGGGATCACCAGAGTACATGAGAGAGGGACCACAAAAGGCTAAGGGGGCAGTTCCACATGGAGGCAGAGATGCCGGCGAAGAGCTACTGATGGTCTGTAATGACAAGGGCTTCACCACTGCCAAATGATGAATTAAGAAACCAAAGAGGTTTCCGTAAGTTTTTCATCCTCCGTTTTCCTTAAGTTTTGATTGTGTTACAGCAGCAAAACTACCAGCAACACCATTCCTAAATGGCCTTACTGGTCACACTGGCACCAGTGGGAGGTACTGCCAGTGCACACACTGGTCAGCGAGTACAGGGCAGTTGATTGCTTTGGCTTTCTGGTTGACCAGCTTTTTAAAATAGAAGGATCTTTGGAAGATAAATAATTGGACTCGATCTGAGAAAAATCTGTTTTCTTTGTGATTTAGCCACAGATTTCCTATGAAATTATGGCTGAACACCCTATCTCCCCACAGCTTCTGGGTCTCCATTACTCTTCTGTAAATTCCCCTTATTATACCATAATAGCAAATCCCTGACAGGGTTGTCTATTTCCACTGTAAAATCTCTAACCTTTTATTTATATGGCTGAAACTCATTGTGCCAGGCATCACAGAATCCCCGGGTACTACTGCCATGCAACAAATAACAACTTATCCCACCCTGCTGAGATCTAGTGGCAAAACAGCAGCTCATGGAACAAGTGGTATTTTGATTTTTTCAGAATGTTTCCGCTTTAACGGAGTGTGGTCTGTTCTTTCACAGGGTGAGAAAGAACTAGACCTGTTTACTAACAAAATTACTTTTTAATAACTACAAACTGCTGATGTTTTCATTACTGCTATATAGATATGACACCTGTCAGACGCATACCAGCAGTGGTTACTCTAGTGAATTTTATTTCACTGTAGGCTCTTCCCACTAAAGACCCCAAGCCATGTCAATGACCGTGGAGGCTGGATGCGGTACCCATCCCTCTGGCAGCAGCCAAGGTCATGCTGACTCACTGCCTCTGGCTTTTCCCCGGCATCCATCCAGTGCCAGTGCTCCGGGAAGTGCTTGACTATTCATAAAGCTGTCACTAGCAAAGCTGCAATTCCTTTCTCCACAGACAGCACAAAGCATTGGACTGCAAGCTCCTAAAAATGTCGCTTATCAGATTTTGGACTCCTTTTCAAGCAGTAGATTACTTTCTGCTAAAAAAATAAGTGATAAAAGACTTGAAATAGAGGCTTCTTACTCTTAACCAGAGAGCTTTCCTAAGGGAAGAGCTGAGCTGAGGAACCTGGCAGGAGAAGAGTCTCTGCCACAGGGTTTTGGGGCAGAATTCAGGATCTCCTTTTCCAAACCCACTTCTTCAGAGTCGAATAATTAACAAGGTGATCCTTGGGTAACAGCAAGAAAGCAGCAACTGTTGATACCCAGCTCCAGCTGTGGGTGCCTAACTCAAGTTCTCACTGGTAAAGAAACCAGGGGCCACATTTCAAGAAGAATCTTGCAAATAAGAGATCTTCACAGAATAAGAAGTGCACACAGCATGGTCTTTAACTGCAACTCTTCCTGTTACACCCAGGGAAAGGGTTACTTATACCCAAACAAGGCTTATATGCTCATTTTAGATTTAAGTGTCTTCTCATCCCTTTAATCTGCTACAAAAGCAAATTCAACAGCCATAAAACATAGGCATGACTCTGAATGCCTCTAACCTCAGCCCAAGGAACAGTGAGTAAAGTACTTTTCAAACACCAAGTGCTAAAGCTATACTCAAGGCGCCACTGCATTTTCTGTTCTTGAATAAATATCTCTCCACAAGCAAGAAGACAGAAGATACTTGAAATCACAAATCATTAAGGAACGTTAAATAGATTACAGCAAAAATGTGTAAAGCCAGGAGCCTAAATGTGTATCTCAAAATCTACACATAGTCACCCAGACAAGTGTGATCTGTAATTTCAAAGTATGTGTGCAAAAAGAAGTCATACAGGTTTCAATGCAAGGTTGCTCAGCCTGCTTAATAAAGCAAACCCAGTATTTTCCATGATAACTAAAATACAGACTTTAGGGTCCAAATTTCCAGGTATCTAAATTTCATAATTCAGTTCTATCACTTTAATATGGATTTTATTTTAGGAATAGTAAGCATCTAAGAATATAGCATCATTGTAACTTCAAATTCAGCACATTTGGAAAAAAATGTTATCACTTAACTGTGTTGTTCCAGATTTGCTACTATTTTTACACAGCTGAGCTTACAGCATCTTAAGTGAAAGTTTTGTTATTATCAGATGGCAACCATCAGCCCTTAACTGGCAGAAAAAATAAAAACTTACCTAATGCCCAAGAAATGGAATTACCTAATGCCCAAAGTAATGCACTCTTAACAGACATCATGTGCCTCCATCTCCCATATTGGTATACTAGACAATTATATTCCACCTAACTACTGTTTCTCTTATATATAGCTATATATCATACACTTTATTTCACAGAGGAGTCCTTGTTACCATATCCTTACATTTTACTTAACAATTTGTCACCAAGGACCCAGATTTATGACTGAGATTTTATGGATTAGTAATTGATTTAGTGCACATTTTTAGCTTACTGTAGATGGAAGATACATGTCAGCTGAAAACTCTTTCCTTCAGGTTTCTCCTGGGTTTTGTGTCTCCCTTTTTTTTTTTTTTTTTACCTTGCCCTTACACATTTGGGGCTAGCCAAGTGCGCGCGCATGATCAGTTACTGAAGCTCAGCAGAGTTACGACAATTCATTAAGCTGCAAGAATAAGATCACGTTTGAGACCCAGTAATTATAGTTATGCCAGTTTTCCCCTCTTCGGTGGGAAGAAATCTGAATTCTCGGTTTATAACACATTTTATCACTTACATCCTGATGACAGTGCTGTTTGCCAGGAGGCGGTGGGCACAGCCTCAACAATTAAATCATTGCCCCGTTTTACCTTTGACTTACCCATGCAGCCAGGACTTCAACACTGGTCTTCAAGTCATACCTGCTATAAATGACCCTGAGTCGCAACCATGAATATAGGGTATATTGTTAAGAGATTGCATTCTTCACATGAGATGCTTAAATAAAACCTTTCCCAACTGTTTGTAGGTGGGAATCACATGCAGTTATCAAAGAAAGAAAGGACTGAATGCAAATTGTTCCCCTCAACTAAACTCGGACGAGCTCTGCATGTTTGCCATTGCTGTGCAGACACCTGGAATTATCCCAGTCAGTGCAACCTTTTAATGCTCTGTAAAAACTCTGTGAGGTATTCAGGGTACGAGAAAATCTTTTCCCACCCACCTAAAGAAAAACCAACTTGTCTTTATTAATACTATGAACTATACAAACTACAAGCTGTTGAGAGCACATTTTTAATAAAAGGAATCATAGATTCAAATTGGACAATAGCTGTTAAGTATCCTGGATTAGCCATCAAATTGAGAACCAGAGGCTATGCCTCCACAGACAGTTTAACCCAATTGTGAACTCCCCATGTACCCCCATACCAAACGCTCTAGCTCTCTTAAAACTCAAATGCCAAAAGATTGAGAGCTCCGTCTTGCTGGAAATTCGGGGCCAGGGTTCAGTGCAGTTTGGCATCTTGCATCTTGCCTTGTGGATATGAGTAGATAAGACTCCAGTCCTAAGCAAGACTAAATCCAAATCATGCTGTGTTCATGTTTGGCCAACAGCCAAACTTTTATAAACGAATTATTTCACCAAGCCACCTGTTCCCTTTGCCTGACCCAGATTCCTATCTTTATACTTAGAGGCTTGTTGATCCTTTTCCGTCTTCCTATCTGAGCTTTACAACTACTAGGAGCTGGTTCTCCTCCTCTAAGTATCCAAAACAGAAGTTAAAACTCCAACCGTTAACAACTTCCAGCTTCCCTCCATGGACGTAGCCATTAGTCAGTGATGACAAACAGCACTTCGCAGTTCATCCTCAGTACACCGACATTTAAATCCATCCAGAGTGAGTAGGAGAAGCAAGGAAAGGCTGTTTGGTGCGGATAAACTGCCCAGAGTGCATACTGAATGCATGGCATCGCTCCTGTGAGCTCTGAGAGATCACAAAATTAAAAATAAACAAACACAGGCAAAAAAGAACAGGAAGGAAAGATGAAGTTTATATAATTGAGTTGAAATGTCCCCAGAAGTGACTGACTGAAGGGAAAGGTTACTAACTTTGGTAACCAAGGACTTCTTTTATGCTGCTTTGTTTCAGCGCAGCGTTATATATATTACTGCTAGCACTGGAAAACTACTTGCTGTGTAGATGGCTTTAACGCAGCCGTACAGCGCAGAGGCAAATTAGGTGGGATTCAGGGGAGAGAGGGCGATGGAGCGGGTATGGCACGACTGTGGGGATAATGGGCCCCACTCCCAGCACTGCTCACAAGGACGAGTGCATCATCTAACCTCACTGGGCATCAATTTTCCTGTCTGGGGTTAAATAAATAAACAACCCCAGAAACCAATAATTTAAAAAAAAGGTTTGATTTTTGCAAAACCTTATGAAAAGATATCTTCTTCCTGTGTACTCCTTCTTCTTCCTGTGTACTCCTTCAGCCAAACCAATTTTAAAACTGCCTTAAAAGTGATCTTTCCAAGGATGATTTTAATAGCGAGGCTGCTACAAAGCAGAGCTGACAAATCCTCTGCTGTTTCATTTTCTGCCCGTGTTAAAACAACACTTCTAAGTATTTCTCGGATTCCCTCATGTCATTACAATATCTGAGCACAGCATGGAAGGTCTAGTTTGCCACAAATGGCCAGATTTCTTACATTCACACGATGACAAAAAGGGTCTTTAATATAAAAAATTTAGCTCCATGTCTTACGGAGCAGCAAATCAACACTGATTAAGATGTAGGGCAGAGACTGAAAAAGGGAAGATAAAAAAGTACGTAAACCATCATGGACAGGAGACGAACGCTGTACAAGAATGAGAGGCAGAAAGTGAAAGGCTGCAGACAGAGAGGGAGGAACCACAAGAGAGATGCAGAAAACAGGAGTGGACCAATTTCAGTCTTAGTGAAAGCCTTTTGGTGTTAATAGTCTTCATAGGTCTGTCCCAAAACCATAGATTTAGGACAGTGGCCTACTTTTTCCTTTTAAGTTAATTAAACTTCGATAGTGAAAGAAATTCAGAAACACAAATAATCATAATCCCGAAATTATTTTTTAATACCAGCCTCTGCAGAAAAGCAGAGTTCCCATTAAAACACTCATCTGCAATCTAGCTTAATTTCTTCCTGCTTACTTCAGCTTTAGGCACCTGCCCTTGCTGAGATGCGTTTTTCACCTTCTGACTAGTCCTAGCCATCTGTAGCTGGTCTGTATTCGTGGACTGCTTTCACAGTACAGTATGAAAAATTGCTGGTTTCTCCTCATAATCTTCTGCTGCTAGTGATGCAAGTGGGTAAAGGGACAAAGGGCACATTCATGTCTCTACATGCCATATCAATTCCTCTAAATCAGGAATATATCCTCTCTCCTCCCCCATGAAATAGAACGTTGTTGAGTTCAGAAGAAAATGAGGAAAAAAGAGGGCTATGAAAGTCACGCCACAAATGTAAGGCAGTTCAGCAGAAAGGAATACACGCTTTTCAGTCTCTGCCATTATAAATTAAAATCATCCCAAAGAAAAAGGCTATGGTACAGAATAGTATTGAATTAAACATTACCCCCTCAGGTATCAGACAAATATGGACGGGAAATCCATAGCAAAGGCAACTGTGCAGCAAAGTCCTACAACGTAGCAGAGCCATGAGGGATGCAGAAACAAGTGGTGAATCAGATTTTATTCCCATTGTCCATATGCTGAACAAAATACCAATGCAAAAGCATGATAGAAAATGAGGTGCTGAAAATGAGGAGCTCATTTGAAAAACTGAAAGGTTGTTCAAGAAGAAAGCTTTTTTTCTGGAAGACCTCAATATAGCCAGAAAAACATATGATCTTGCATGTATTTTCCTCCAACTGCCAATTGCATAAGGTACATAAAAGTTGCCCGGGTGCAAATTTACTCTATATATCTGACTGAGAATGCTCCTTATTTTACCATGACGAATGTCCACAAATTACTGTTTTATGCCAAATCTTATTTTCTCCACCATTGTTTTGCCCCTACTTGCATTTTCAATAAAGCCAGGTGTTCGATCTGACTGCTGTTGTGCATACAGGCTGAAAGAAAATCTACAATGCAATACAGAAGGGAAGAAAAAATATTTCACCTAAAGGAAGGTGAAAAGATGGTAGCAAATTAATTTTTTTGATCCATTACAAAAGGCCTAATTCCAAACAGATGCAGACCTTTAGATTAAAATCTCTTCAGTGAGATAATTTTACATTATTGAGCCTTAGACAGGAAGTACTTCACAATAATAATGCCTGGCTCACCCATTAACACTTCAATCAGTCATTTTGTATTTGGTACAAATCAAATATTTTCTAGAAAATCTATGGAAAATTAACTTTTCCATGACATAAAATCCAGTTGCAACTTCCAGTTTTCTCAGAGGAGTTCAACCCAGATGACTGATTCAATTAGAATCCCTCAGATTAGAGAGGAATTTCTTAGATGAAAGAGTGAAAGTAAGAAAAAAATTTAACTGTGGGGAGAAAACAAATTGAACTCTATTTAGCTTTATTTCAGGAGTATGTGAGCCCCCAGTGTTTAAAGCTATCATTGTTTAAGGGTTGGGTATTGTAGGAGGTCTAAAAATCACATGTTTATCTGTACTGGCTTATAAGGATACAATGCAATTACTGAGAGCAACTGGTGATACAGGTCCCTGCGGAAAAAAAAAAAAAGGGTTCATCTGCATTTTTCTTTGCATGCTGCCAAAGCAACAACAGCAACAGCCCTAATTTCCCCTAAGATGATTTCAGATGCTTATGTTTTCTGTAGGCTAATGCACAGGATTCATTTCCTCTTAGAGGAAGCAATCCTGCCGTAATTTGATGAGCATCTCTTTTAACATCAGTACCCATTTAAGCAGTTCATCCTGTCCCCCTCTTTCCTCAGCATTCATTTCTATCCTTGTGCTGACTTTTTGGCAATACAGGTAAAACGGTTTATGGGAACGTATTGTGAATCAGATCATGTAACCAATCTGGGTTACAGATAGCATACACCCCCTCCTCGGTTATTTTTAACTGAGGTCAGTTTTCTACCCTGGTGTGACAGCAACTGAGAGCCAGAACAGGGGCAGGAATGACAAAGGGAGATGCAGGGTTGTCTTGCTGAGAGAAGAGCACATCAAACTACAGCCTTAGTAACCCCAGGTCAATGCAGGCTTAATGACAAGCAAGAGAAAATGAAACTCAAGCGAGAAGTGAGGCTGTGGCTCTGCTAATGGTCACTGTTTCCAGGCAGCATGCTGTTATGTATTGGGTAACTCACAGCAAGCTGCTACTGGAATTTAATCGGGCACAGTGGGCACCCTCAGAGACCTTGCATTGTTCAAGGTTCCTTGCTATCTACCTCCTTTCTTCTCTAGTCCAACCTCCTGCTCACAGCAGGGTCAGCTCTGAGCTCAGACCGGGTTCCTTAGGGCTGTATCCAGTTGGGGCTTGAAAACCTCCATGGAAGGACACGCACAGCCTTTCTGGGCAACCTGTGGCACTGCCTGTCCTCATGGGGAAACAATTCTTCCTTAAATCCAGTCTGAACCTCTCTAGTTTCAATTTATGTCAGTTGTCTCATGTCATAGAATCATAGAACCATTAAGGTTGGAAAACACCTTTAAGATCATCGAGTCCAACCGTCAACCCAACACCACCATGCCCACTAAACCATGTCCCTAAGCGCCTCATCTACACGTCTTTTAAATACTTCCAGGGATGGTGACTCAACCACCTCCCTGGGCAGCCTGTTCCAAGGCCTGACCACTCTTTCAGGAAAGAAGTTTTTCCTAATGTCCAGTCTAAACCTCCCTTGGCGCAACTTGAGGCCATTTCCTCTTGTCCTGTCGCTGGTTACTTGGCAGAAGAGACCAACCCCCACCTCGCTACAGCCGCCCGGCAGGTAGTGGTAGAGCGTGATGAGGTCTCCCCTCAGCCTCCTCTTCTCCAGGCTAAACAGCCCCAGTTCCCTCAGCCGCTCCTCATAAGACTTGTGCTCCAGACCCTTCACCAGCTTCGTTGCCCTTCTCTGGACATGCTCCAGCACCTCAATGTCCTTCTTGTAGTGAGGGGCCCAAAACTGAACACAGTATTCAAGGTGTGGCCTCACCAGTTCCGAGTATAGGGGCATGATCACTTCCATAGTCCATGCGCCGCTGTGAAGAGCCCGGCTCTGTCTTCTCAATAACCTCCTTATAGGTATGGGCAGGCTGCTGCTGGGTCCCCCACAGCCATCTCTTTTTCAGCTGAATTAGCCCAGCTCCCTCAGCCTCTCCTCACAGGGCAAGTGCTTCAGCTCTTGACCATCTTGGTGGTCCTCTGCTGAACTCGGTCCGGTTTATCCATGTCTTCTATTAGGAGAGCCCAAAACTGGATGCCATTTTCTAGATGGGGTCTAACAAGTGCCAATTTTAAAGTGATAATCACTTCTTTCAACCTACCGGCTATGCTTCTGCTAATAACAGTCCAGGATGCTGTTAGCCTTTTCAATGTCAGGGCACACTGCTGGCCCACGTTCAGCTCACTGTCCTCTAGGATCCCCAAATCCTTTTCCACAGACCTGCTCCCCAGCCAGTCGGTCCCCAGCCTGTAATAGCTGAATGAAAGCTTTGGAAGCCGCTGCTTGATTTTGTTAAGGCATTCCTTATAAGCATACCTCCCAAAATGAACTGTTCAGAGCATCTTCAGACTCTTTTTGTTGCAGACCTATGCTTATGAGGAAAGTGCAGAGTGATGAATGCCACTTCGGGCTGTTTTGGATCCAGCTGCTGTGCGAGCCCCTGCGTAACAGCTTGATCACAGAAGTTCTTAAATTGCCTTCCACGTGCTCCTTTCTGCATGTAACAGTTTCCCGTACTGCTCTGCTCTCTTCTCCTAACCAGGCCAGCTGTGAAAGGGAACTGGGTAAAAACTCTTCCATTAGCAGCGTATGCCTCAGAGACAGAGATAGTGTTGGCTGGGCTCTGGAGGAGGCAGCACTGCAGAGAGCGTCCGAGTGCAGTCCCTCCAGCTCACTCACCCTTGCCCTGTCCTCATCCTTGAGCTGGGTGCTAGGCAGCACGGCCTTTCTGAGTGACACAACGTGAACAGACAAAGTGCTGAGATGCGGGTGAGATGCTGAAAATGTTCAGCCTCATTCAGCACAGGCCCACAGATGCTGTCACTGGAAGGAGGTGTAGAGATACACTGAGATGGCATCAGTTCACAGCTTTCTAGTTATGTATTTGGGACACATTCATCTTTGGGGAGAATTCAGAACACTTCATTGGGATTTATGAAACACTTCACACTTTTCTATGCATCCGTGATGCAGACAGGTGTGTACGGCAATCCCCATTTAACAGGGCTGTAGTTGGGACAGGGAGTCTCCCCCATTTCTCCCTTTTTTGGACCCAGAGAAGTCCCAGAAACCGTACACTTCAACGATGGAAGAGGCAGAGAGGAGACTCCAGCAGCAGGCACGAGAGAGGCTTCGGAGAACAGTGGAGGAGTTGGAGGGAAGAGAGGGGAGGTGGAGCTTGAGCCACCTGCATTAAAGTTGTGCAGGGAAGAGCAGAACAGAAAAAAAGCTGCTAGAGAGAGCTTCACCTCTATTCCTCAAAAATCCCCTTCAGTCACAAACTAAGAATTGTTTGTGGAAGCCCCATTACTAAACTGACTAAGCACTTCATAATCATCGATATATCATCTCCGTGAAGTAAAGAAAACAAGAATTTCTGGCCTGCCAGGGATAGGGCTGCTCACCAATAGCCTGGTTTCCAATAATTTACCACGGATAATTGGGTTTAAAGTAATGCAAACACCAAACTGCATCTTCAACCTGGAAATCAGATAGCCAGCTCTATGTGTAATCTAAGGGAAGGGTTTGCCTCCATAGAATGAAATACATAAAAGCCAAGAAGCCAAGCGAGATATTGCCTAAATTAGTCAGTCGGAGAGGGAGTCAAGGAGAGGGACTTGAGGATCTACTCAGCTGCTATGTTCATTATTTGATTCCCAAAGAGAAGCCTCTGCTTAGGATTTCCCAGGCCTAAATGTCTTGCCTTCCACTCCCATTTTATCATGACCGGGGGTGACTGATATTTCTCCCCTTTAAAAACATTACAGGCCACTAGTAACCAGTAGCTAATCACAGAATCATAGAAGAGTTGAGGTTGGAGGGGACCTCTTGGGATCACCTCACCCAGTCCCCCTGCTCAAGCATGGAAAGCTACAGCAGGTAGCTCAGGCAAGAAGATCAATATGAAGCCATTTTACACTTAATTAAAAGAATGAAAACTAACAACAAACATTATCCTTACAGCAAATGCAATGGGAACATGTAAGACCACAAATACTAAAACCACTGGAAAAATGCTTTCCATAAAATATACTGGTCATTAAACTCCCACCTCAGCAAGACAGTGAAAACAGGCTACCTTTAGTCCCATGACTAATAGCAATGAGTCTTATTCTCTGCATACTTATGAACTGCAAGTTAAAAGGCACATCTGGTGAAGTAACTTTCTGAACAGGGGCCCTAGAACTATAGTGTTTTACCACAAGGCCAAAATTCCACTAGTTTGAGATATAATTGAGTGAAGCATAGACACATCATTTACAGACTTAAAAAAAACCCTATGAAAATTAATAAAGCTTTAAAAATAATAATAATGTTTTGTTTAACGCTACAAACTTGTCTAGCGTCAGGATCACAAGTACTCCATCTCACAACACTGAAAGCTGTTAAAGTCAACACAACAGAGTATACCTTTTCACATTCCTACCATTCAGTTCATTTTTGAAAACATAAGGTCGGTAGCTGATAGAAGTCTCAAGTCTTTCCTGGACAGCTTACATGAGTAATAACTGCCCTATTTGGAAGAAGAAGTCCTTATTAAGTCACTGATGAAAACTTCAGAGTTTTTGTAATGTAAATCAATCTCATGGCCCAAAACATCAAAGTCTTAGGCTAAAGCAGAGACCTCTGAATACAGCACAAGAAACATCAGAGGTTGCTAAACCAATTCGTATTGCATGGTGGATAGCATATATCCTGTATACAAGTATTAATATTTAATGTAATGTATTGCAATTTGCTTTTACTTCAACATCCTATAATGGCCTTACTTTCCCATCTCACTCTCCAACAATGGAAATTACTGTATAGCTGAGGCTCTGTATTGCAATCTATATGGAAAAGGCTGCACTGAAGTTCACTGGAGTTTTGAATTGCAAAGAAGGATGGGAGAAGACTTCAGATCCTAGACTGCTAAGCCATGATTGAGTAGTTAAAGATGGGCAGCTCTGTTTGCTGAGCAATAAATACAATGAGCTCCTAACAACAGAACACAAGAATTTACTAAGAAACGGTTCAAAAATGAAGACTTGCCTCAATAAAATTCGACCCCCGTAATTGAATCTGTTCAGAGAAGGTCCGCAGAAGGAGAGGTAATAGTCCTAAGCATAATCCTGCCCACACACTTGCACCTACTATTCCCCATGAATGGATAAGCTATTTGTTTCAGCGCAAACCTGAGGCCTAATTTCTGTACCCCAATATGACTTCAGAGAGGCTGCAGATGTAGCGAGGTAAGAGCAGAAGCACAGATCCTCACTGACATAGCAAGAGTCTTCCAAGCTCCCGTTAGTCCGTCATGGCGTTTTGATGTCCTGCCACGCAGACCACACCCAGGCTGTCGTCCAGGTCATCCTCTGCAGGGCCTGCTGGAGATGACACACAAAGACGCTCCTCCACACATTTTGGAGGAAGCCTTAATAAAAAAGCTGTCTTTGGACTTCTTCTGCCACTTTGAGAGTTTTCAGACAGAACCCTACAGACCCAAAATCTACGCCCCCAAGTCGCCACAAGACAGTTTGTCCGAACCACCTGAATTCTGCCTCACTAGTGTCGTCAGAGGGGCCGTTTGCTTATGTCTCACAGTTACGAGTCTGATCTGTGCTCAGGGAACAGTCATAATGGAAGGGGTAACAGAGAAGTTTAGAAAATAGATTACAGTGACAGGAAGGGATACGAGCAAATTCTCCTTTGCAGGGCTTCGTGTGCAGTAAGAATCAGTGTGGTTTCTCCTACAAAGGTTAGAAGCAAGAAAAAAATCTCTTGCAGCCTAGCGGGGGACACGGAAATGCCCTACCTGCAGCTATGGAGAGCTCTGGAACTGAGAGCCCCGGGCCTGAACTGGAAAATGGAGAGGCTCCACTCTTGCTTGGCATCAGGCAAGCTACAGGATTTATCCTCTTCGTGGATATCCTCGGTGTCCATGCTGTGGTTGGCACAGCATGAAAGCACGGCCCCACGGGAGACGTTCTGGGCTGCAGAGCATGCAGTCCCATTGACTTCAAGGGGAGGTAAACAGGAAGGGAATTTGTGCCCATCTTTGATTTCAGTTAATCGTGTTGACTAATCCCTCTAGTTTAATAATTTCAACTCAATTCCTTGCACTACCCTTCTATCTGTGGCCATGTGCACCCATGCGTCACCCTGGTTTCTGATCAGTCTTCCTTTGTACATTCTTCTGATGGGATAATAGCTAGCTACAGCTCTGCTTATCTCTCTCTTTTTTTCTCTCCCCCCTAGAAATTGCATTGCAGTTTGCCCCCTTAATTCTGTTCCTCTATTACTGCCGGGTCATTTCAAATAGCACTGCCTTCATGCCAGTGCAAGTTATGTATCTCTAGCCCTGAACCTGTGATTACTGGTTTCAAAGTCCTGAGCCTACTGCATAAGCTCAGCGGGGTGGGGAGGCAGAGATCAAGTTTAAGGAGATCAATAGGTTTTTCTGAAAAACAGCTTTATTCTTCTTATTGAAAATATAATTTTTTCAACTCTTCTGGACACTGAACCAAGTCTGTAGCATAACTCATTTACCTGCAAGTAAAATGAAACCTTTATTTTATTAAAAATACTTCTAAAAGTGCATCATTTAGTATTCTAAAGAATATATTCACATATAATCTAAGTTTATTAAGTGGCTTCCCTCAATATGGAATACGTTGATGATTTCTAACTGAATAGAATTTCTGCACATTATACATAGCAATATATTTTTGTAGAATGAAAAGATACCTTTCAAATTTGGGAGAATATCTGTTTGATACTTTATCTTCTCTTTTCAAAATTAGTTACATTCTAAGGCAGTATGAAAATACCATAAATGTAGAGATATGAGTGCTGCATATGTGTTTTACACAGACCCCTTCTGTAGCTCCCGTGTATGTGCACTGTATCAATCTCAAGTTACTTCCCTTAATGATGAACACAGGAAGAGTGATGATATTTCAGAGTCATGTTTAGCAAAGCTGAAAGGTAAGGTGTAGCACTCCCTTCTTTATACTTTGGATCTTGCAAAAACACTTTTGAAAGATAAACCAAAAACACCTCTCCGATCAAGTATTTTATCCTTTCAGCATGACGCAGAAGTTTAATTTCCACTGATGGGGGGTGACCTCAAGACTAGTGTACGGCTACTTCACCCCCTTAATGGCAGCGATTCCCCTGACTGGCAGAACAGACCAGGTCTATAAATAACTTCCAAAGGAATTGTCTCTCTCCTCAGGCGCTGCAGACAACTGTTTACACAGATCCCGAGTCCTTATTTTGCGAGGTTTGCTCAGCTCGCATCCTACGGGCTGTTTAATTTCCTCTTCCTAAAAAAGCCTTGGACGATGCAGGTATGACCGGAGGCACCCTCCAGTGCTGCAAATCCCCGTTACCAGAAGTTGTGGCTCCCGGCGGCAGGGGCTGGAGCGCGGCTCCGGCTCCAGGGAAATTTCCCGGGGCAGGGGGGTTGCAATCTTGTGTAATCCGTCCTTAAGCTCCACGGTCCCGGCTGATCCTCCGGCCCCGGGAAACCCCTCCTCCCCACCCCACGAATCCCCGCAGCTACTCCAGGGCCCGGACATCTTTGCTCGCCCACCTGCAGG